>NC_086117.1:847500-1147500 GCF_963921235.1 Mobula hypostoma | reverse complement strand
GGTGATTCCATTTATGGGATCTATCGGCCTATCACCAGTAAGTTTCTCTTCATGCTACAGATGGCACAACATAAAGTAAAACCGCATCATTATTCTGTGACATACAGTACAAACCTAATGCTGGAAGCACTCAGCAGGTCAGGCAGTATCTGTGGAAAGAGAAATCAAGTTAATGTTTTAGGTTAGAGACCCTTTGATTTTCACTCATCTACTGTTGTGTGAGTGATTTTGTGTGGAATTGGACAGATCCCAAGGCTGGAACACTACAAAGCTACAGATAAAAGTCACTTAAAGCACAGGTCTTTAAAGAGCATGTACTGTACAAGCATGAGGGATGACGTGAATGTTAAGTCATCTTCACTTAAACTTGATTGACTTGAGAGTAAAGCCATTATCCTATTCCATTATCTTAAACTAATCAGCCTCTCTACACTTAAAAACTAAAGAGGTAGTCTTTATATTATTTATAGATCAGTATGAGTGATTTGCTAGCATTTTCTTTAGGAAACACTTGAAATATGGCTTTCTTACTGACCAGCGAGGGCGCATCAGCATTGTGGCAACAGGTTCTTTCAACAAAGCATTGAATTTTGATTTCACAGTTTTCAGCAGATGAGTCTACATGCATCAATGAAACCATAATAATCAAAATACATACTAGACATTTACCAAGGTTTTGATTGTTGCCCCCCTCCCTCAACCTCCTACCTTCCTCATCACCTGGTCTCACCTATCACCTGCAACTTGCACTCCTTCCCCTCCCCTTCTTATTCTGGCTTCTGCACCCTTCCTTTCTAGTCCCCATTTGGCCCAAAATGTCAACAGTTTACTCCCCTCCATTATTTCTGCCTGACCTGCTGTATTCCTCCAACATTTCGTGTGTGTTAGAACATAGAAATCTACAGCACATTATAGGTGCTTCGGCCCACAATGTTGTGCTGAACATGTGTCCAGGCCCTGATCTTCACAGATTAATGTTGGCGTGGATAAGTGGACAGACAGCAACTCTGACCCAACCACCAGAAGTTAGGTATGAAATTCCCCTTGGAATCTATGCTAAATGAATCTGGTATCTTCACACTGTGCACTCAGAAGATCAGGAAAAGGTGGGTAAATTGGTGTCGGAGGTGAGGATAGAAGAGTTCGGCTGTGTCTGGAGCTGAACTGTATCACAAACTAGAATCTCCATGGCTGTGTAATAGCAGCTGTGACCCAGCATCTCAACCGCTCAATAATTTATCTTTAGGCTTGTTCAAAGGGCTTCCAGATCCTGATATTAAGTGATGTTATGACTGTTCAAATTCCATTAGTACATTTGGAAATCCTCTTACATAAAGGTTTCAGCAGTTCATTACATTTTCTGGAATGATTATGTGCAATATGTGATTGAGGTTTATCTGACACAAACGTGGCTGTGTCACCATTGCAGACAGAGCGAAGTACATCTTTTCTAAACTCATTAGAAGTACTTAGTCTTCAAAATCCTACCAAAGTTCTTGAACTAATCTCTTCATGGTGTGTAACGTACATAAAAGCAAATGCAGCGATGTTGTTGGTTGGAAGGTCCCAACATCGTGCAGTTGGAATCAGAGGCATCCAGTCCTGGTTTTATTCAATGTTAGCCACCCCAGCCCCTCACTGAATACTGCTATCATACTGGTCTAAAGCCAAACATCCAACCACCGCTACTCCTGATCAGCATCCATCAATGTCATCCAAAGTCCAATTCTTCTCACCCCTGCTATCCTGATCCCCCCTCCCACCATAATCCATAGCCCGTTGAGTGTCTCTGCTGTGCACCAAGTTGGTTAAAACATGATCTTTGTTCACATAAAGTCTGCAGTTCCATTTGTTTTGCACATCACAATTCGGGCCTTGTGTGTTTGATCTAAATACTGGCTTGTTTTGTGATGTCTGTCAATCTGCCCTGTTCTTAGTGGTTTTATCAATAGCAGCGACCTTAAGTGTGCCCAGAGTGGGTCTTGGAGGCATGTGGGACTAAGTTCCTGTCAACCTGCAGTGACCATGCAGGGATAAAAGGTCCATGAGAGATGGGAGCTGCAGACACACAGCACAGAATCTTATTCAACAGAATGCTGAACAACTTCAGCAGCCCCATTCCTAAATTTTCCCTTCAGCAATTAGACTAGAGCACTGATATTCCCCACTAGTGGTTCTGTTATGTGATTAATTTCAGCAGTCGGGAAGTCATATCAGTCTAAGTCATCATGAGACTTTTCTTCATTAGGTTGGAGACCAGATCATAGAGGTGAATGGAAGGAGTTTTCTCAATATTCCCCATGATGAAGCTGTGAAAATCCTCAAGTCATCTCACCACCTCATGTTGACGGTAAAGGATGTTGGGAGGTTGCCCCATGCCCGTACTGTGGTGGACGAGACCAACTGGATCAGTGGCCCAGAAATGAATAAGACTGCTGGAAAAGGGTAGGCTAGAGCTTCCTTTCATTATGTTCATCCATATACATTCAGTGGCCTTCTGTACTTAGTAAAGTGGCCACTGAGTATATGTTTGTGGTCTTTTGCTGCTGTAGCATATCCACTTCAAGGTTTAACATATTGTTTACTTAGAGATGCTCTTCTACACACTACTGCTGTAATGCATGGTTATTTGAGTTACTGAGGCCTTCCTGCCAGTTTGAACCAATTTGGCCATTCTCCTCTGACCTCTCTCGTTAACAAGGGATCTTTGCCCTCAGAACTGCTGCTCACTTGACGTTTGTTTTGTTTCTCACACCATTCTCTGTAAACTCTAGAGACTGTTGTATGTGAAAATACCAAGTAATCCGCACTTTCTGAGATACTCAAACCATCCTATCTGGCACCAACAATCATTACACAGTCAAAGTCACTTAGATCACATTTCTTCCCCATTCTGATATTAGGCGTGAAGAAGAACTGAACCTCTTGACATATCTGCTTGCTTTTATGCATCGAGTTGCTGCCACGTGATTGGCTAATTCGATATTTGCATTAACAAGCTGGTGTAGCTTATAAAGTGGCCACTTAGTGTAATTGGAGTCATAGAAAAGTACAGCACAGAAACAGGCCCTTTGGCCCATCATTTAAACTACCTACCCCCATTGACCTGCACCAGGACCATAGCCCTCAATACCGCTACCATCCATGCACCTATCTAAACCTTCCTCAAACATTGAACCACTTGTGCTGGCAGCTCATTCCACACTCTCATGACTCGCTGAGTGAAGAGTTCCCCTCATGTTCCCCTTAAACATTTTACCTTTCACCCTTAACCTATGACCACAGGCTGTAGTCCCACCCAACTTCAGTGGAAAAGGCCTACTTGCATTTCCCTATCTTTATCCCTCATAATTTTGTATACCTCTATCAAATCGCCCCTCAATCTTCTACATTCGAAGGAATGAAGTCCTAACCTGTTCAACTTTTCCCTTTAACTCAGGTGGTCCAGTCCCTGGAGCAGTCTTGTAAATTTTGTCTGTACTCATTCAACCTTATTTATATCTTTCCTGTGGTAGGTGACCAAAACTGCACACAATACCCCAAATCAAGCCTCACCAATGCCTTATACAACTTCAACATAACATCCTATCTCCTGTATTCAATACTTTGAGTTATGAAGGCTAATGTGCCGAAAGCTTTTTTAATGACCTTATCTACATGTGATGCCACTTTCATTTACTTTATGGGCTGATTGTAAGTAATTGATCTTTGAGTGCTGAAGCTGGAGGAATGCTAGTTTGCTAGAAAGCTATGTGTACTGTATAGCCTACATTATAATAAAGGACTACTTTACATTTTAATAACACGTCGTTGCATGCACTATTAGACGCTTATTGATTTGTATGTGTGTGCCGAGTTCGGTTTCTGCCAGTAAAGAACCATGAAACTTAGCTCCCGTCTCCAGCGTTTTTATTAATAGCGTTGTTGTGTAACCAGGCCACATACACAACAAATTGGCGACGAGGTTAATGAACCTACATCTTAATGGAACGCCGGGTTTCAGTCAATAATGACACTCGAAGGAAGAGCGCGAGGAACGAGCCAAGGAGCGGGAGAAGGCGGCAGAGCGAGGCTGTGAGTTCAAAAGAAAACAGAAGCACAGCCGGGGTCGGGAACATCAGGAGACAAGAGACACAGTCGGAGCCACAGCACGTCCAGGCGAGACCACAGCCGGCGCTGACCCCCAGGGGCTGAGGGTCTGCCTGCCCCAGAGAGGAGATAAAAAGGAGCGACACACGCATCTAGACGGAGTGCGCTCGTGGTGCTAGCAAAATGGTCACGTGAGTCAAAAAGAAAACAAGGGGAAAACGGGGCTAAATTAACATAACAAAGGTGGCGATGATTGGAACCATTACAGCATTTGATAGTGGCATTGAAGACTGGGCAACTTACATTGAGAGAGTGGAGTTATATTGTGAGGCTAACAGTGTAAAATGATGAAAAGAAAGCCAGTGTCTTACTCAGTATTAGGGGAGCAAAAACATACGGGCTGCCTTGGAACTTGTTAACCCCTGAAAAGCCAGCTAACAAAACGTTCAAGCAATAATAGGTACTCTCCAACAGCATTTAAACTCCAAACCACTGGTCATTGCTGAAAGATTTAAATTCCACAATCGGAATCAGAGCAAAAATGAAAGCATTTCTGAATATTGTGCTGAATTGCATAAATTATCAGAACATTGTCAATTTGGAGCTGGTCTATCGGATGCATTGAGGGACAGGTTAGTGTGTGGCATGCACTGTGAAACCACACAGAAGAAGCTCCTGTGTGAAAGAGACCTTACATTAGAGAAGGCGCTGAACATTGCAATATCAACGGAAATAGCAGCATTGGGTGCTTCCAAGATACAACAAAAATCTCTGGAATATGCTACCAATAAGATGTCACTGCACAGAAATGGAGGAAAGAATTGTTACCGTTGTGGGAGCAGGTCACATGACCCTGAGGACTGTTGGTTTAAAGACAAAGAATGCAGTAACTGTGGCAAACAAGGCCACATTGGCAGAGTATGCAAAGCTAGTAAACAGCAGAAAAAGGACAAAATACAGAGAAGCAAGAAACCCCAGAAAGGAAAACACAACAATGTACACAAAATGAAAGAAAAGCAGTTCTATGAAAACAACTCAGACAAAAGTGAATTGTCTTGTCTGCATCCTCACAGCGTGAAAGAGACAGATGGCCAGAGAGTAATATGGATCACGCCACAAGTGGCAGGTGTGAGACTGAAAATGGAGTTGGACACAGGCTCAGCTTGAACATTGATCTCTGTACACGACTACGAACAACTGTTTTCCCACATACCTCGGAAACGAACTAAACTACTGCTAAAGACTTACACAGGACAGGAAGTGTGTCCTAAAGATAAAATTAAAGTGACAGTGACCTACAGAGACAAAACACAGCAGCTGAACCTCTGTGTACTGAAAAATGGAGGACCATTGTTGCTGGGACATGAATGGCTCAGGAAAATCCAGTTGGATTGGCACACCATCAAGGTACTAGATGTGTCAACAAAGGAGGGCAGCTTGGCAGGGAAGATGTCTGCAGCTCTCCCCTCACCCATTGTCGACTATTACAATGACGAGGAGGAGCTAGATAGCGTCAATGATGAGGACGAACGCAGTATCCGTGGCTGCGACTCGGATGAAGATACAGAGGATGCAAGTGAGACAGATATTGCCAATAAGCAGGATGTTGAAGACTACCTGGAAGTAAAAGAGCAGATGTACCAGGAGAAATTGACATCGCTCAAAAGACAGCTACCGCAGTTGCAGGAAGGCACTTTGCAGGAATATCAGAAAAGGATGAAGAAACTAGATTAACAGTACAAGGAAAGAATACGAAATGCAGAGCTTTTTCTGCAACTGGAGACAGAACAAGTGGAAAGGAATTATAATAAAGAGAAGAAAGCAGCAGTGAAGGAATTTGAAGATAAAAAGATTGAGTTAGCAGAAAAGAAAAAGATGATTAAGAATGAAAGGCTAACAGTGGAACTCACAGAAGGTTCTACGGAGGTAAAGCCAATAATGACTAGGAAACTAAGGAGGAGACCTAATGACCCTGTTCCAGTTACAGACAAAAGACGAAAAACTGTACATGAACAGATAATGGAAGATCTACAAACTCTCAATAAGCTTAAATCTCCGGAAAGACCAGCATCTCCGTCTTCTCCTGAGCATCTTCCCAGCACTCCTGCTGAATCACCAGCACAAAGATATGAAGATGGAAAGTTATATTACTATAAGAGATGGTATCATAAAGGTCAGGCTACCTATTTGAAATCTAAGGAGAATACGAAGATTGGCTGTGTAATTAGCTCAGTTGGAAAAAATGAGATATGGGTAAGGAAGACAAGTGATAGCACAAATTGCGTATATATCTAGGACAGCTGCACAGAGGAGTCTTCATTATACGGAGGCTTCCTGCTGCCTAAAACTCTTAGCAAGTTGGAGGCGCACATCTTCTTAACTCAGATGTCAACTTTTCATGACTTTTATATGGAAATCTGTATTGAAACAAACAAGTTTATTAACAGACTGAAGAACACACTATTTGTTTCTTTCTTTCTTTTTCTTTTTAAATCTTTTTATTGAGTAAGTATACAAAAAAGGTAAGCCATATAAACATTAATACAATGTTAAAGTATAATAAAATTCCAAAAGGTAACAATACCAAAAAGAAAATACTACAAACAATGTAATTTAAGCATAAGAAACCAAGATAACATAATAGTATACTAGATTTTATATATATCAATGGAAAAAAAAAAAAAAACCCCCAAAAAAAACCCACCGTGCAACTAACTAAAAGCAAAGCAAAGCAATGGGCTAACTTGAAACCAAACAGAGTTAAACTTAAAATCACGTCCTCAATCCCGACCTCCATTAAAACAGTGAAAAAAAACAAGAAGGGTAAATATTACATTAAATGAAAATATCGAATAAAAGGTCCCCAAATCTGTTCAAATTTAAATGAAGAATCATAAAGGTTACTTCTAATTTTCTCCAGATTCAAACATAAAATCGTCTGAGAAAACCAAAAAAAGGTAGTTGGAGCATTAAGCTCTTTCCAATGTTGTAAAATACATCTTTTCGCCATTAAAGTAAGAAATGCAATCATTCTACGGGCTGAAGGGGAAAGATTACTAGAAATTTTAGGTAGTCCAAAGATAGCAGTAATAGGGTGAGGAGAGATATCTATATTTAATACCTTAGAAATAATATTGAAAATATCTCTCCAAAAAGTTTCCAAAGTAGGGCAAGACCAAAACATATGAGTTAAAGAGGCTATCTGCCCCGAACATCTATCACAGAAAGGATTAATATGCGAGTAAAAACGCGCTAACTTATCTTTGGACATATGTGCTCTATGCACCACTTTAAATTGAATTAGGGAATGTTTAGCACAAATAGAGGAAGTATTAACTAATTGTAAAATCTGCCCCCAATCATCCACAGAAATGGTAAGCCCCAATTCCTGTTCCCAATCTACCCTAATCTTATCAAATGGAGCTTTCCTGAGTTTCATAATAATATTATAAATCATAGCCGATGCACCTTTCTGACATGGATTAAGGTTAATTATCGAATCTAAAATATATATAGGAGGAAGCATTGGAAAGGAAGGAAGTATAGTACTTAGAAAATTTCTAACTTGTAAATATCTAAAAAAATGTATTCTTGATAGGTTATATTTATTAGATAATTGTTCAAAAGACATAAGGGAACCATCTAAAAATAAATCCAAAAACCGTAAAATACCCTTAGTCTTCCAAGTTTGAAAAGCGCGATCCGTAAAAGAGGGAGGAAAAAATATGTTACCTAAAATAGGAATCGCTAACCCGAATTGATTAAGATCAAAAAATTTTCTGAATTGAAACCAAATACGCAAAGCATATTTAACGATCGGGTTAGAGACCTGCTTAAGGCGTTTCGAATCAAAAGGAAGAGATGAACCTAAAATAGAACCAAGTGTATAACCCTGAACAGATTGTAATTCCAATGCTACCCATTTAGGAATAGATAGTATATCCCGGTCAAGTAACCAAAATTTCATATGTCGAATATTAATAGCCCAATAATAAAATCTAAAGTTAGGTAATGCTAAACCTCCATCTCTCTTAGCTTTCTGTAAATGTATTTTACCCAGTCTCGGATTCTTATTCTGCCAAATAAATGAAGAAATTTTAGAGTCGACTTTATCAAAAAAAGATTTAGGAACGAAAATTGGTAATGCCTGAAACACATATAAAAATTTTGGCAAAAAAAACATCTTAACTGCATTAATACGACCAATCAAAGTTAAATATAAAGGAAACCATTTAGATGAAAGTTGAGTAATATGGTCTATTAATGGTAAAAAGTTAGTCTTAAATAAATCTTTATGTTTACAAGTAATTTTAATCCCAAGATATGAAAGGTAATTATTAATCAATTTAAATGGAAATTTATAATATAAGGGAAGATGTTTATTAATCGGAAAAAGTTCACTCTTACTAAGATTTAATTTATAACCTGAGAAAAGACCAAATTGTGCTAATAACTCTAAAACAGCAGGAATAGATCTCTCAGGATTAGAAATATATAAAAGTAAATCATCAGCATAGAGTGATAATTTATGGGACTTTAATCCCCGAGTTATCCCAGTAATATTTGAAGATTCTCGAATAGCAATTGCAAGAGGTTCTAATGCAATATCAAATAATAGGGGACTAAGAGGACAGCCTTGTCGAGTACCACGAAAGAGAGGAAAAAAAGGTGAGTTTAAAGAGTTAGTACGAACCGAGGCTACAGGGGAGTGATATAACAGTTTAATCCAGGATATAAATTTCAGGCTAAAATTAAACATTTCAAGCACCTTAAATAAATAAGGCCATTCTACTCTATCAAAAGCTTTCTCGGCATCTAAAGAAATAACACACTCAGGAACATTTTGTGAGGGAGTATAAACGATATTTAACAATGTACGAATATTATAAAAAGAGTAACGACCTTTAATAAAACCCGTTTGGTCTTCCGAAATAATAGAAGGAAGTACTTTTTCTAGTCTATTTGCTAATAACTTAGAAAAAACTTTAGAATCAACATTTAATAAAGATATTGGTCTATAAGATGCACATTGAGCAGGGTCTTTATCCTTCTTTAGTATTAAAGAAATTGATGCTCTATTAAAAGATTCCGGAAGTTTACCAAGTTTCAAAGAAGCCTCAAAAACCTTATAGAGCCAAGGAATCAATAAAGAAGCAAAACATTTATAAAATTCAACGGTAAACCCATCAGGGCCAGGAGCTTTCCCCAGATTCATAGAAAAAATAACATTCTTAATCTCATCCATTGTAATGGAAGTATCTAATAAAGAAGACATATCCTGTGAAATCTGAGGAAAGTCTAACTTATCTAAAAAATCATTCATATATTTAGAATCTCGAGGAGACTCCGATTGATATAAAGAAGAATAAAAATCACAAAAGGTTTGATTAATCCCCACATGATCCAATATCAACCGATCATTTTGGTTATAAATCTGATTGATTTGAGATTTAACATAATTAGATTTCAATTGATTAGCCAGCAACTTGCCAATTTTATCACTGTGAACATAAAAATCACTTCTTGTTTTCTTTAATTGGTTTACAATCGAGGACGAGAGTAGTAAACTGTGTTCCATTTGGAGTTCAGTTCTTTGTTTGTATAGCTCCTCAGAAGGAGCCATAACATATTTCTTATCAATTTCTTTAATCTTGTCCACAATTGCCATCTCCTCCTGCTTCTGTTTCTTCCTCAAAGCAACGGAATACGAAATAATCTGACCCCGAATATAGGCTTTAAAAGTGTCCCAAAGAGTGTTAACCGAAATATCTTCTGTATGGTTAATTATAAAAAAAAGCTCAATCTGTTCATTCATAAAATTAACAAAGTCCGAGTCCTGAAGCAACAGCGAATTAAAACGCCATTGTCTATTGTTTGGTATATTGGCCATAATTTTAATAGAAAGCTTAAGTGGAGCATGATCCGAAATGGTTATAGAATCATAATCACATTTAATCACTGAAGGAATGAGACGAGAATCAATAAAAAAATAATCAATTCTTGAATAGGAATGATGAACATGTGAAAAAAAAGAAAAATCTTTTTCCTGAGGATGCAGAAAACGCCAAATATCCGTCGACCCAGAATCAGAAAGGAAAAAATTAATCAAATTTGCAGATTTATTAGGTAAAGTCCGTAAAGGAGCCGAACGGTCCAAAGCTGGAGATAAACAGGTATTAAGATCTCCGCCCCAAATCAATGAAAACTCGTTCAAATTCGGAAACTGATCAAACAATGATTTATAAAATTCCGGACAATCCATATTAGGAGCATAAACATTAACCAAAACTACTTTTTTATTAAATAGTAAACCACTAACCAATAAAAATCTACCATTCGGATCAGAGATAATATCCTGTTGTATAAAAGTAACTGAGGAATCTATAAAAATAGAGACGCCTCGAATCTTAGCATTGGAGTTCGAATGAAATTGTTGGCCCTTCCAGAATTTGAAAAAACGTAGTCTGTCCCCCCTCCGTACATGGGTCTCTTGTAAAAATAAAATTTGTGCTTTAAGTCTCCGGAACACTTTAAAAACTTTTTTTTTTTTTTTTTTTTTTTTTTTAATAGGATGATTAAGACCATTAGTATTCCAGGAGACAAAATTAATAATAGACTCCATAAATCCTAAAGTCAACCCACAACAAGGAGGATTGACAATAGGCGCGACCCACAAACCCGGAGAGGAAACAGAACATACAAAAGATACCGGGGAAAAGGACGCAACCAGTACTTCAATAATGTATATAGCCCAAAGAAAAACAAACTAAAACGTGAAGCCCCTCCCGCCACCCCCCAACCCAAGATCCCAAGGCAAAATCTAAAGCAGACCCGCCAGAAAGAAGCAAGCGCTAAAACTACCCCCATGACTTCCGGTATACGCTCCCTAAAAAAAAGGTATAAATATGAAAAGGATCAGCTAATTGTAAAACAGTGAAAAAATAAGTAAAAAAAAGTTAGCTCAATTAGAATACACACAGAACAGAACAAAAGCCGGAAAATATATATTAAAAAAAACCACAATAAACCTCAAACTCATGAATAGACACAGCAACAAAAAAAATAGGATTATTAACATAAAGTGATTATAAAAAGCAAAACAGAATAAAATTTAAACAAAAACTACAAAATTTAAGGCCGCACAGGAAATACGTAAGATGACAAAAGGGAAGTAACCACCCAGAATCCCCTGGGAAAAGAAAGAAATGACGCAGTTAAAAAGAAAGTTTAGTAGCCATATTAAGAAATCGAAAGTAAACTTTTCTGCCCAAATAGGGCACAGAAAAGTTAAAACCAACCAATTCACAGCCTCCGATCGACGGAGAAAATTAAAAAGAAAGCAATTAAGATGTTGGAGATGAAAGTTGATCCAGATAACTCTGGGCATCCGATGGAGAATCAAAAAAACGAAGGGCTCCATCTGACATGCGAATCCTTAGACGTGCAGGGTACAGCAGCGCTGGTCTTAAATCCCTCTTATAGAATTCCGACATCACGGATCTGTAACGGACCCGTTGGTCCCAGATTGGTTTACTGAAATCTTCCACGAATCGGAACTTAAGATCCGGAAAATCAATGAAACCTTTAGATCGAGCGAATCGAAACAGTCTCTCCTTGTCTTGAAAGTAATGAAAACGTAAGATAACATGCCTAGGTCTATCTGACCTAGACGAGTATGATGGGATTCTGTGAACACGATCCAGTAGCGGTGGTTGGTCAGGAAATACAGTAGGGAATGCATCTTTTAAAAGTTGGGAGAAATATTTCATGGGGTTGTTACCTTCAACGGCTTCCCTCACGCCAATCATTCGTAAATTCTGCCGTCGCATTCTAGATTCCAAGTCAGAGTTTTTAAAAGTCAAAAAGTCAAGTTTCTTCTTCATTACATTAATTGTTTCTTCGATTTTCCCCATCTTAAGCTCACTTTGTTGCGCGAATTTTTGAAGATCAGATATAGCCGACTGATGTTCCGCAATACATGTTTGCATCTTATCAATTAAATCGGCAATTTTCTGGAAATTAGTTGAGATTTCCGTATGAATCAGGTCTTTAACAAAGCCTGCAATTTCCGTACGAATCATCTCCCTAACAGAGGTTGAAATTTCCCTCTGAATTAACTCCGATATCGCTTTCAAAGTCACCGGTGATTCAGTCGGAGGGAGATCCGTAGCTTTCGGTTTAACCGGAGGTTTACCATCCTTGCCGTCTTTCTCGTTCTTAGACATAGCAGATCTAAGTTCCATCCAGTTGTCGGAGAATTCAGTTTAATTCAAAGTATTGTAAGAGTTGATGCCTTAATGGTTAATTAAAGTATAGCTGACCATAGAGAAAAAAAACTCAGAGGTAATGGAGCGAGTCAAGAACGCGACTTCACTCCATGAGCGCTACCGGAAGTCCCAGAACACACTATTTGAAGACACTTTCCAATGCCATCTCAGTTTTGATGATTATACATATTTTTAAGAATAACATTCACCTTTTCATGGATTTCACTTTGCTTTTGTCATCTTTGCAAGATGGAGAACACTACTCTTTATGGCTGGAGCCTGCCAATTTGTGGATTGTTTAATATATTCCAGACAATAGAGTGAAGACCTATTTGCTTCAGTGCCAGACAATCTAGAGGAGATCCCCCCCCCCCAGAGACTTGAGTTATAAATGGGTCTTAGACCAAAAGTAAAAAAAAAGGCTTGTTATAATTTGATATTACTAAGTTATTAAGTGAACAAATGGTAGGTGTTTGTATGTTAAGGGTGAACATATTTGTTCAGGATAGTGCCCCAGTGAAAAAAACAAACAGTTCATACACTATTAAAATAAAAGGGGAGGAGTACAGCCTAAATTATAATAAGGGACTACTTTATTTTTTAGTAACACGTCGTTGCATGCGCTATTAGGCGCGTATTGATCTGTACGTGTGTGCTGAGTTCAGTTTTTGCCAGTAAAGAACCATGAAACTTAGCTCCCATCTCCAGTGTTTTTATTAATAGCATTGTTGTGTAACCAGGCCACATACACAACACTATGGTTTGCAGTTTGTGTTTGTTGATGATTCTTGATGGTTGCATCCATTATCCTGTGTGTGAGAGATGCTTTACAGTCTATAGCATAATGAATATGTAGTCAGTGAGTTCTTACCCTACAGTCAGTAATTTTAATGAATGATATGGGGTGGTTGCAGAGTGGGTGGGCTGCTCTGTATCATCTCCAGATTTTTTTCTGGATCAGAGGGCCTCCCCTAATGTTGCAGCAAATAAATTCTAGTCTCAAAGGCTTTAAAAATCATTTCTAAAGACAGGCAGCATGTGAGAAAAGAATGAACATTTCAGGGTGAAGATTCTATGGGTTTTATTTCATAGGAATCCTTGTAAGTGTTTGAGTTGTTAACTGTCTGATCACTAATGTTCATTGAAATGAAAAGATATTGTGCCAATTTTTAAAAAAAAAATAGGATTTCGGCTTTAAACAAAATTAAAAAGCTTGTAAATAAAACTTGGTGTTGATTGGTCAAAAAGTTAATGAAAAGCATCAGTGTTGAGGAACCACAAGATGATTTCAAGCTGACAGAGCTCTTGGCAACATGGAGCCAAAGCCCAATCACGTCTAATATTGTCCCTTTGATGTTGTTAATCATTTCAACTGAGGCATCCAGCTGGAAACTAAACTCCACTATGGTTGGTCCCAAGCCTGGCTGCGAAAAGAGGAGGGTTGGACATGGAGCTAGCAACCTCAACCCAGAAAACCCAGAATTAGAGAAACACCAACATAAGTTCCAAAGACCTTATCCCTGGAAGCAGGGAGAACCTTCGTCTAGTAGATGTATGAAGTCAATTCACCAGCAGGTGCGATGGGCTGAAGAGAATAAAAATCCAACTGGAACTCAATTTCTCATTCAGCTGAGAGAAGGGATTTAAGAAAGGAACAATTTTCTTGCTGTGACTGTCCTGAAATCAACAATTGCAGTGGGCAGAGATCCTCTTCACTTAGTTTTTATTTTATTCAATAATTTTACGCACCTATTTTTGTTTTTCATTCTTCACTTTGTCTTTGTGACATTTTCTTTCAAAGACATTTTAAAAGCAAGTTACCAAGGGCAGCAACTTGAACCCAGCAGCTCCTCTGAGGGAAGGACTCGAACCCAGCGGCCCCAGCCCCACTGAGGGGAACAACACAAACCCAGCAGCCCCTCCGAGGGCAGCAACTCAAACCCAGCGGCCCCTCTGAGGGAAGGACTCGAACCCAGCGGCCCCAGCCCCACTGAAGGGAACAACACAAACCCAGCGGCCCCTCTAAGGGCAGGACGAACCCAGCGGCTCTAGCCCCTCTAGCCCCTCCAAGGGCAGCAACTCGAACCCAGCAGCTCCTCTAAGGGCAGCGATGAACCCAGCAGCCCCTCTGAGGGCAGGACTTGAACCCAGTGGCCCCTCTGAGGGCAGTGACTCGAACCCAGCAGCCCCTCCGAGAGCAGCGACTCAAACCAGCGGCCCCTCCGAGAGCAGCGACTCAAACCAGCTGAAGATGTAGAAAAACTGAAATGATTTTGCCCAAGGAATCACTGTTCTCTGGTGCCTTCTTGACCAAAAAAAGTGAGGGCTTCTATTTGCAGGTAATTGCAGCATGTTTCATTCCTACTCGCTCCTCTCCCATCTGTCTGTCAGCCTCCTCATTTGCGTCCACCTATCACTCCTTACCCCCACCTTTTATCATCACTCTGTCTTTCTAGTCCAGATGAATGGTCTTGACCCGAAATGTTGATTGTCTATTTCCCCCCATAAGTGCTGTCTGACCCACTGAGTTCCTCCAGCAACTATCTCTGCATTTTGCCCATTCCAGTTATAGCTCAAGTAAACCAGCTCTGAACCGCCAATACATTAGCATCTTTTCTTAATAAGGGATCTTCAGAAGGATGCACAATCACCATTTATGTAACAATAATGTAATCTGACTGACCGACACTTACATTACCAGAGAGGTCGCCATTCACTGGTTGGTCACTGTGAACTTGAGGCCTTACTAATCATTAATATATAAAACAGTGCAGTGCAAAGACTTTTCAGCTCATCATGTGTGGACAAACTAGGACTGCAATTTAGCTGATCCCATCTGCCTTCACATGGTCTATATCGTTCCATTCAATAGACAATAGACAATAGGTGCAGGGGTAGGCAATTCGGCCCTTCGACCCAACATCGCCATTCACTGTGATCATGGCTGATCATCCACAATCAGTACCCTGTTCCTGCCTTCTCCTCATATCCCTTGACTGCGCTATCATTAAGAGCTCTATCTAACAGGTATTTCCTGCCTGTTCATGTGTCTGCTGACTGTGCAGCCATGTCTGCTTCTATCACTTCCCCTGGCAGTACATTAGACCATTAGACCGTAAGATATAGGAGCAGAAGTAGGCTATTCGACCCATCGAGTCTGTTCCGCCCTTCAATCATCAGTTGATCCAGTTCTTCCAGCCATCCCCACTCCTCTGCCTTCTCCCCATACCATTTGATACCCTGGCTGAAAAAAACTCTTCTCATACAAACTTCGCCTCTCAAGTTAAAGCAATGCACTATAATATCCTGGGAAATAGATTCTGAGTGTCTGTCTTGTCTATTGTTCTCATAATTTTATATAATTTGGAAATTGGTACGTTATTGCTGCGAGTACCAAGACACATTGAAAAGCTGTTGCCCATGTCATCTGCACACATAATTTTAAAACATAAGTACATTGAGGTAGTTCAAAGAGAAAAGCAAAAACAGGATGCATAATACACTGTAGTATTACAGTTGCATACTTTTATCAAGTCATCCCCTCAGCCTCCGGCATTCCAGAGAAAATAACCCAAGTTTGTCCAACCTCGCCTTATAACACTCTCCAATCGAGGCACTATCCTGGTGAACCTATTCTGCAGCCCCCCACAGCCTCCACATCCATCCTATGACATGGCAACCAGAACCACATACTGTACTCTGAATATGGGCCAACTAAGTTTTGTACAGCTGTACTATGATTTGACAACTCTTCTTCTTGCCGGACCGATGAAGGCAGGCGTGCCATATGCCTTCTATACCATACAACACAAAACGCTAGAGGAACTCAGCAGGTCAGGCAGCATCTATGGAGGGAAATAAACAGTCAATATTTCTGGCCGAAACTCTTTGTCATCTGTCCACTTGTGTTGCCTCTTTCAGAGATCTGTGGACACACAAGACCCCTCTGTACATCAATGCTTCTTAGGGTCCTGCCATTTCCCCTTGTATTTGACCTCCTAAAATGTAAACCTCACACTTGTCCAGATTAAGCACCACTTCTCTGTCAAATTTCCAACTGATCTGAATACTGCTGAATACCTTGACAACCTTCCTTACTATCCAGAGCTCTGCTAATTTTATTTATTTATTTAGCAATGTAGCGCAGAGGTAGGCACTTCTGACCCTTCAAGCCATGCAGCCCCAGCAACCTACGACAAATCTGATTCACCCAAACTTCATCATGGAACCATTTACGATGACCATTTTACGTACCTGGTACATCCTTGCACTGTGGGAGAAAAGCAGAGCACCTGGGGAAAACGCATACATTCCATGGGGAGGACATACATACTCCTTATAGACAGTGTTAAAAGCTCAACTCTCAGGAATTAACGCAAAGGAGTCAGGCCACAACAGGAGTTTATTAATGAGGTAACAAGATATTTATTAACATTAAGGGAAAAGGGTGATGTGTGGTGTGGTAGTACTAGCTGCAGAATGGGAGAGAGAGTGGAGTGGCTTTGTTTTTAAGCAGTCCCCAGCAGGTGCCGGCAATGGAAAGGTAATTGCAGATGTCCCAGGGAACAGGTTAAAGAGGAAATATAGGCCAAAAAATGTTCGGGACATAACACTCTCACTCTTAAAAAGGTTACTCTAGGGCAACCTAAAGCTACCCCAATAGCAGGGATGGAGTGTATAGGAGCAACATTAGGCTTCCCAACAACCTGACAAGACCTACAGTACTGTGCTACATCAGTCCTCACACCAGGCCAGAAGAAATGCCTACACACATGGTCAAGAGTTTTCCTAGTGCCTATATGACCAGCAAGGCAAAGATCATGAGCCAAATGCAATATGACAGGCTGGTAAACATTAGGAACAACAATTTTATAAACACTACTCCAAACACTAGATCCTTTTATACTGCTCCAATCATCCTGAATGGACATTTTTGGAGGAGTCCACTTTCTCACTAACACTCCATTGTAAATGAAATAGGCACAGAAGGCTCCTACAGTTTCT
Organism: Mobula hypostoma; assembly: GCF_963921235.1. Taxonomy (NCBI): domain Eukaryota; kingdom Metazoa; phylum Chordata; class Chondrichthyes; order Myliobatiformes; family Myliobatidae; genus Mobula; species Mobula hypostoma. The sequence goes on along the minus strand of NC_086117.1, from coordinate 1,130,140 downwards.
TCCTCTGAGACCACCTCTTTACACCAAGGAGACTAAGAAGGGTCTCTTTCCTGTTAAAGCACGAGCTGTTCACGAGAGGGAAACACTTGGCCACCATCTATCAGGAAGGAAGAGCCAACCAACTCATCTTTCGTGCTTGAGACATCACTATCTGGAGAGGGAGGAACTTTCTACAGTTTTCATAAAAACTACAGGCTTCATAGATTTCTGCTTCTTATGAAGCACTCAGCATTCAGCAATTAGATGACTCTGCTTCTTGCAGTAGAAACATACTTGGTCAGCTGTGGCATTCTCAGCTAAGATTCTTAGTTAAGGGCGAGGCAGGGGGTACTGGTTTTAAAGATAATGCCTGATGGTATAGGCCTTTATCCTTGTACTCAGCTCGTTCTTTACTGCCAAAATTGACTTTGTGAGCTAAGACATACTCATCTACCAATATGGCAGCTTGCTCAAAGGTTGATGCCTTTTGCTCATTTAAATAAACAGATACAAGATCAAGCAAGCAGCTCTTAAATTCCTCAAGCAAGGTGAGTTGACTAAGTTGTCCTTTAGTTTCTACTTGTTGAGCTAAACACCACAGGCCAAACAGATTCTTTATCTCTCTCAAACATGAGGAACCATCTATCACTGCTCCCCATCTGTAATTTCTTCAGCTCTTCAACTCTTGGCTCCATCCCTACCCCTCCTGTCTTCTCCTATCATTTCGGATCTCCCCCTCCCCCTCCCACTTTCAAATCTCTTACTAGCTCTTCTTTCAGTTAGTCTTGACGAAGGGTCTCAGCCCGAAGCGTTGACTGTACCTCTTCCAATAGATGCTGCCTGGCCTGCTGCGTTCACCAGCAACTTTTATGTGTGTTGCTCTTTTTGTCTCTGGCAATCTGAACATACGTTTACTGGTCAAGCTTACTATAGCTCCTAAAGCGCTGGCTTTAAGCCTCAGGAACCAACTCGCAAGACTTCAAGATAGCTTCTTTGACTTTGTGTGTGTGTTGCATAATCTGAGCTCTTTTCAAAGCTTAGAGCAGAGTAGGCTTGCTGAGCCTTACCTTTCAAAACACTGCAAAAGCAGAGTGTAGACATATTTCATAGATAGATAATTTATTGATCCCAGAGGAAATGACTGTGTCACAGTATAAATATTAGAAGAGAAGTAGAAAGAATTAAAAAAAAATAAGTTACCACAAACAGTCTAACAGGAGGGTGTCATCACTTCCCCGCCTATAGGTTGACATTATAGAGCCCAATGGCCGCGGGCAAGAATGACCTCATGTAGCACTCTTTGGAGCAGCGCAGTTGTCTAAGTTTATTACTGTTTAACCACGGTGGCATGCAAAGGTTGTGAAACATCGTCCAGAACTGCCAGTATTTTCTGTATAGCCCTTTGTTCTACCATACCCTCCACTGTTTAGTTTCACTCCTATAACAGAGCCAGCCTTTCTCGTCAGTTTATTGAGCCTGTTGTCATCACCCGTGTTGATGCCATTGCCCCAGCACACCACCGCAACAGATTGTACTGGCAACAACAGACTGGTAGAACTCATGAAGGAGAGGCCTGCATACTGCGTAGAATCTCAGTCTCCTCAGGAAATAGAGGTGACTCTGGCCCTTCTTGTACAATCTGTTGGTGCTGCAATCAAGTCTTTCAAGAATCACTTGATTCTGGCATGGTCCCGCAAATGTCACTCCACTCTTTAAGAAGGGAGGAAGGCAAAAGAAAGGAAGTTATAGGCCAGTTAGCCTTGCCTCAATGGTTGGGAAAGTGCTGGAGTCTATTATTAAGGATGATGTTTCGAGGTACTTGGAAACTAATGATAAGGGGGGAGAAGATGGCGGCGCGACGGCAGCGCGCGTGGCCACTTCGGTGATGAATATCTGTTATCTGTCAAGTAAGGGACCGTGCACAATCCTGATTTGATGGAGATAGACGTGAGAGCACGGAGGAACATATGGAAAATTTCTGAAATGCCCGCTTCGCTCCCGCTGCTACTGTGTGTAACTGGAATCTCTGGAGCTGAAGGCCTGAAGGCCTGCGTGTTTCAGCGGTCAGGGAGAGGTCGAAGGCTCTCGGCAGAGGATGGCGCTCGGGAGGCTGTATCGGAGAGGCTGGTCGGAGGCTCGAAGTTTTCCGACGGATGGACTTAGTGTCGGCTGGGGTCGGCTGCTTCCAAGGTATCAGCAAGTTGACGGTGCCTGGAGGTTTACAGCAGGGAGTTTCTCCCTTTTGCCGCCTGCTACCGGGAACTCGGGAGTCAATCGACTCGGGACTTTGAGACTTTTTTTTAACCGTGCCCATGGTTTGTTCTTCATCAAATTATGGTATTGTTTTGCACTGCTGTAACTATATGTTATAATTATGTGGTTCTGTCAGTGTTAGTCTTTGGTCTGTCCTGTTTTCTGTGATATCACTCTGGAGGAACATTGTATCATTTCTTAATGCATGTGTGCATTTCTGGAGGACTCAGTGTTCTCATAATCAAAAAAAAATAAGTCAAAGTCAGCATGGATTCTGTAAAGGGAAATCTTGCCTGACAAATCTGTTGGAATTCTTCAAGGAAGTAACAAACAGGATGGACAAAGGAGAGGCAGTGGATGTCATTTACTTGGATTTTCAGAAGGCGTTTGATAAGGTGCCACACAGGAGACTGCTTAACAAGATAAAATCCTATGTGTTACAGGAAAGATACTGGCTTGGATAGCAGAATGGCTAACAAGCAGGAGGCAGCGAGTGGAAATAAAAGGGGCTTTTTCTGGTTGGCTGCTGGTGATCAGTGGTGTTCCTCAGGGGTCAGTACTGGGACCGTTACTTTTCACGTTGCTTGTCAATGATTTAGATAATGGAATTGATGGCTTTGTGAAAAAGTTTGCAGATGATACAAAGATAGCTGGAGGGGTAGGTACTGCTGAGGAAGCAATGTGATTGCAGCAAGACAGACAAATTGGAAGAATGGATTAAAAAGTGGGAGATGGAATACAGTGCTGGGAAATGTATGATCATGCATTTTGGTAAAAGGAATAATAGTGTGGATTATTATCTGAATGGGGAGAAAATTCAAACATCAGAGGTGCAGACAGACTTAGGAGTCCTCATGCTCGACTCCCAGAAGGTTAATTTACAGGTTGAGTCTGTGGTAAAGAAGGAAAATGCAAAATTGGCATTTATTTCAAGGGGAATAGAATGTAAAAGCAAAGAAATATTGCTGCCCTTAGAGTATTGTCAACAATTTTCGGCCCCAAATCTCAGAAAGAATGTGTTGTTATTGGGGAAAGAGTCCGGAGGAGGTTCACGAGGCTGATTCCGGGAATGAAGGAGTTAATGTACAAGAAGCATTTCACAGCTTTGGGCCTGTACTCAGTGGAATTTAGAAGAATGTGTGGGGAATCTCATTGATAACTACCGAATGTTGAAAGGACTAGACAGGGTGAATGTGGAGAGGATGGTTCTTATGGTGTGGGTATCCAGAACTAGAGGGCACAGCCTCAAAATTGAAGAGGCTACCCTTTAGACCAGAGGTAAGGAGGAAATTTTTTTAGCCAGAGAGTAAAGAATCTATTGAATGCTCTGCCCCAGACTGCGGTGGAGGCCAACTCTGTGTATATATTTAAGGTGGAAGTTGATCAAAGGACATCAAAAGACATGGGGAGGGGGCAAGTGTGTGGGGTTGGGTGGGATCTGGGATCATCCATGATGGAATGGTGGAGCAGACTCGATGGGCTGAATGGCCAAATTCTGCTCCTATGTTCTTGTGGTCTAAGTCTGTTATCCAGATGTACCCCTAAGTACCTGTAGATCCTCACCACATCCACACCCTCACCATCAATAGTATCAGGGAGCAATGCAGGCTCAGTCTTCCTAATGTTGAGCTGCGGGTGATTCAGCTTGTACCATTTAACATCCTTGCATCTTCCCTTTATACACCCAACCATTGCTGAGTCATCAGTGAATTTCTGCAGATGACATGACCATAAGACCATAAGACAAAGGAGCAGAAGTCGGCCATTCGGCCCATCGAGTCTGCTCCGCCATTTATCATGAGCTGATCCATTCTCCCATTTAGTCCCACTCCCCAGTCTTCTCACAATAACCTTTGATGCCCTGGCTACTCAGATACCTATCAATCTCTGCCTTAAATACACCCAATGACTTAGCCTCCACTGCTGCCTGTGGCAACAAATTCCATAGATTCACCACCCTCTGGCTAAAAAAATTTCTTTGCATCTCTGTTCTGAATGGGCGCCCTTCAATCCTTAAGTCATGCCCTCTCGTACTAGACTCCCCCAACACGGGAAACAACTTTGCCACATCCACTCTGTCCATGCCTTTCGACATTCGAAATGTTTCTATGAGGTCCCCCCTCATTCTTCTAAACTCCAAGGAATACAGTCCAAGAGCGGACAAACGTTTCTCATATGTTAACCCTCTCATTCCCGGAATCATTCCAGTGAATCTTCTCTGTACCTTCTCCAACGTCAGCACATCTTTTCTTAAATAAGGAGACCAAAACTGTCCACAGAACTCCAAGTGAGGTCTCACCAGCGCCTTATAGAGCCTCAACATCACATCCCTGCTCCTATACTCTATTCCTCTAGAAATGAATGCCAACATTGCATTCGCCTTCTTCACCACCGACTCAACGTGGAGGTTAACCTTAAGGGTATCCTGTACGAGGACTCCCAAGTCCCGTTGCATCTCAGAACTTTGAATTCTCTCCCAATTTAAATAATAGTCTGCCCGTTTATTTCTTCTGTCAAAGTGCATAACCATACACTTTCCAACATTGTATTTCATTTGCCACTTCTGTGCCCATTCTTCCAATCTAACCAAGTCTCTCTGCAGACTCTCCGTTTCCTCAGCACTACCGGCCGCTCCACCTGTCAGTGTATCATCAGCAAACTTAGCCACAAAGCCATCTATTCCATAATCCAAATCGTTGATGTACAACGTAAAAAGAAGCGGCCCCAACACGGACCCCTGTGGAACACCACTGGTAATCGGCAGCCAACCAGAATAGGATCCCTTTATTCCCACTCTCTGTTTCCTGCCAATCACCAACGCTCTATCCACGTATGTAACTTTCCCTTAATTCCATGGGCTCTTATCTTGTTAAGTAGCCTCATATGTGGCACCTTGTCAAAGGCCTTCTGAAAATCCAAATATGCATTATCCACTGCATCTCCCTTGTCTAGCCTACTTGTAATTTCCTCAAAAAATTGTAATAGGTTTGTCAGGCAGGATTTTCCTTTAAGGAAACCATGCTGAGTTCTGCCTATCTTGTCATATGCCTCCAGGTACTCCGTAACCTCATCCTTGACAATCGACTCCAACAACTTCTCAACCACCGCTGTCAAGCCAACAGGTCTATAGTTTCCTTTTTGCTTCCTTGCCCCCTTAAATAGCGGAGTGACATTTGCAATCTTCCAGTCCTCCAGAACCATGCCAGAAACTATCAACTTTTGAAAGATCATCGCTAATGCCTCTGCAATCTCCACAGCTACTTCCTTCAGAACATGAGGGTGCATTCCATCTGGTCCGGGAGATTTATCTACCTTTAGACTATTCAGCTTCCTGAGTACTTTCTCTGTCGTAATTGTGACTGCGCACACTTCTTTTCCCTGCCACCCTTGAGTGTCCGGTATATTGCTGATGTCTTCCTCAGTGAAGACTGATGCAAAATACTCGGTTCTGTTCCTCCACCAACTCCTTATCTCCTTATCTCCCATTACAATTTCTCCAGCATTATTTTCTATCGGTCCTATATCTACTCTCACCTGTCTTTTACTCTTTATATACTTGAAAAAGCTTTTGGTATCCTCTTTGATATTATTTGCTAGCTTCCTTTCGTAGTTCATCTTTTCCCTCTTAATAACCTTCTTAGTTTCCTTTTGTAACCTTTTAAAAACTTCCCAATCCTCTGTCTTCCCACTAATTTTTGCTTCCTTGTATGCCCTCTCCTTTGCTTTAACTTTGGCTTTGACTTCTCTTGTCAAGCACGGTTGCATCCTTTCTCCATTCGAAAATTTCTTCTTTTTTGGAATATACCTGTCTTGCACCTTCCTCACTTCTCGCATAAATTCCAGCCACTGCTGCTCTGCCGTCTTCCCCGCAGTGTCCCTTTTCAGTCAACTTTGGCCAGTTCCTCTCTCATGCCACTGTAATTTCCTTTACTCTACTGAAATACCGACACATCAGATTTCGGCTTCTCTTTTTCAAATTTCACAGTGAACTCAATCATGTTATGATCATTGCCTCCTTAGGGTTCCTTCACCTCAATCTCTCTAATCACCTCCAGTTCATTACACAATACCCAATCCAGTACAGCCAATCCCCTAGTGGGCTCAACAACAAGCTGTTCTAAAAAGCCATCTCGTAGACATTCTACAAATTCTCTCTCTTGAGATCCAGTGCCGACCTGATTTTCCCAATCCACTCTCTTGTTAAAATCCCCCACAATTATCATAACACCGCCCTTCTGACAAGCCTTTTCTATTTCCTGTTGTAATTTGTAGTCCACATCCCTGCAGCTGTTTGGAGGCCTATAAATAACTGTCATCAGGGTCCTCTTACCCCTGCGGTTTCTTAGTTCAACCCATAAAGATTCTGCACCTTCCGATTCTATACCACCTCTTTCTAATGATTTAATATCATTTCTTACCAATAAAGCCACGCCTCCCCCTCTGCCTACCTTCCTATCCTTCCGATACACCGTGTATCCTTGGACGTTCAGCTCCCAGAGACATGCATCCTTTAGCCACGTCTCATTGATGGCCACAATATCATACCTGCCAATCTATAGCTATACGACAAGATCATTCACCTTATTCCTTATGCTGCGTGCATTTAAGTATAACACCTTAAGACCAGTATTTGGTGTTTTTCGCTTTGATTTCACTGCAACTTTATTGCACTGCAACTCATCCCATGATACGACAATGTTGTAACTAAAATCTGAGGAATACAGTACAGGATAAACAGGAAGGGAGCCAGTACAGTCCCCTGTGGGGTTCCAGTGCTGCTTAAACCCATGTCTGACACACAGCTCTGAAGCTGTGTGAACTGTGGTCTGCCAGTCAGGTAGTCCATTATCCAGGATACACTGGAAGTGCTAATCTGCATTGAACGGCGCTTTCCCCCGAGCAAAGAGGGTTGTACAGTATTGAAGCCACTTGTGAAATCAAGAAACAAAATCCTCACAGTGCTTCTCTGCTTATCCAAATGGTAGTAGACTCTGTTTGTTCAACAGGTAGATGACAGCATTGTTGACTCCATTGTGCTCCTGGTAGGCAAACTGCAGGGGATCGAGGGCTGAACTGACCAGGGATTGGAGGTGAGCCAGGAGCAGGCTCTCTAGGGTCTTCATGATGTGTGAGGTCAGAACCACCGGACAGTAGTCATTCAAGACTTTCAGTTGGCCCTCCTTAGACCAATTTGATGTAAAAAGAATCAGTCCCAACACAGACCCCTGTGGAACACCACGAGTCACCAGCAGTCAACCACTCTGCCTCCTGCCAATGAGCCACTGCTTTATCCATGCAAGAATATTTCCTGTAATACCATGAGATCGTAGCTTGTTAAGCAGCCTCATGTGTGGCACCTTGACAAAGGCCTTCTGAAAATCCAAGTACACAACATCAACTGATTCTCTTTTATGTATCCTGCTTGTTGTTTCTTCAATGAATTCTAACAGATTTATCAGTCAAGATTTTCCCTTGAGGAAACCATGCTGACTATGGCCTATTTTATCATGTGTCTCCAAGTACTCTGAGACCTCATCCTTAATAATAGACTCCAATGTCTTCGTAACCACTGAAGTTAGACTAACTGGCCTATAGTTTCCTTTCTTCAGCCTTTCTCTCTTCTTGAAGAGTGGAGTGACATTTGCAATTTTCCATCTTCCGGAACCATTCCAGGATCTAGTGATTATTGAAAGATCATTACTAATGCCTCCACAATCTCTTCAGCCACCTGGTTTAGAACTTTGGGGTATACACCATCTGGTTCAGGTGACTTACTTCCCTTCAGACCTTTCAGTTTCCCAAGGACCTTCTCTCTACGCTCTCTTTTAATCATTTTTCAGTGCTGGTAAACTCAATTTTGTACTGAGAAGCCAGCTACAAAAGTTGATCTTTTGTATACAGCTCAAGAAGCTCCTCAGAACTCTTCAAGAAATGCCATATTTAAAAGTTTTCCTACACTACACTGAAGTACTGACAGAGTACAGAGATCAGCACAAACATATGAATGGGTTGCTTAACACAAAGCAACACTAACTGAATATGTACACAATGCAGGAGGATCCTGTACAGCAGACAGCTACCTATACACAGAATGCAGCAAATTTTGCTCTCTGTACAAAATAGCCATCAAGGCCACAATTACAGAAATAGGACCAGGGCAGTCAAGGTGGATTACCCAGCCCAGACATGCACCACAATTCTCTAAAGGTGCCTGCCAGTCATCCCAAATATCAAAACTTGATACTAGTTTACAAAGTTTAAAGATAAAGCTTCACATAGAAGCCAATCATGGAGCCACCGTTTAACTAATTCACCATTGCTTTCACTCTCATTCCCCCCTTCAAAGTATGGCCATTGAATGCTAATCTAAACAATAGACAATAAGTGCAGATCTAAACAAACACAAAAATGAGCAGCCCTGCCCCCCAGTACTCGATGAGCTGAATGGCCTAATTCTGCTCCAATGTCTTACGGCCTAATAACCTGCCTAGACTTTGCTCTATCTTACTTATCTTCTGAGGTGTGCCGGGCAAGAGGTGACTTGAAAAGCAAAACTTCAGGAAGCATAGGCTAATGGTCATGCGGTACCGAAACGCTTACGCCTTCCAGAAAACAAGTCTCTATCCAGGATAACCTCAAAAACAATAAAGGAAAAAATAATAAAGAAGTGAACCATAGGAAGAACTGATTTCTCAGTCCAGCTGGAACACTCCCCTAACTAAACAGGGTGCTCATGCATTAGTTAACTTAACAGCACTCATACTACCGTACTTACCCAGCAGCAGTTGTACCAAAAGGGAGATAAATGGCAAAGCAACAGCACACCACACCACAAAACAATATAACAAACAAATAAATGGGCAAACACAACTTAGGCCCATTCTTTCAAAATAAAAAAATTGGACAAGCCCCCATTACGTTACAACCTCGTCTCTCAGGGAGTAACACGAAAGAGTCAGGCCGCAACAGGAATTACAAACGAAAGGTATTTGTTAAGGTAAAGGGGAAAAGGGTGACATGTGGTATGGTAGTGCTGGCTGCAGAAGGGGAGAAAGGGGGTGGCAGTGGCCTTGTTTTAAAGCATTCTCAGCAGAAGCCAGCAATGGAAGGGTAATTACAAGTGTCCTAGAGCACTGCAACACAAGTTAAAAAGGAAACACAGGCCAGGAAATGCACAGGACATAGAAAAATGGCACAGAATTGAACTCCGAACTCTGGACTGCCCTGAGCTTTGGTAACAAATTTTCATGTCATATGCATACTTACTAATGTGACCATGAATATTGTAGAGCATAAAATCATAAGATTTCCCGCTCTCTCCCTATAAGCTTTGACATCCTATCAGCCTGCACTGAAATGGCCTCCACAGGTATCTGACAATGAATTCCTCTCTCCTCACCACTGTTCTAAACAGGCGTCCCTCTATTCTGAGGCTGTGCCATCTGCTCCCAGACTTCCCCACTATAGGAAACATACTCTCCACTTCTACTCTATCTAGGCCTTTCAATTTTTGATAGGTTTCATTGAGATAACCCTCCTTCTTCTAATCTCCAGTGAGTACAGGCCTAGACCCATCAAATACTCATCATATATTAACCTTATCATTCCCTGGATATTTCTCGTGAACCTCCTATGGACCCTGTCGTATGCTATCATATCCTTTCTTAGATAAGGGGCCTAAATTTGCTCACAATACTCCAAGTCCAGTCTGAACAATGCCTATAAAACTTCAGCATTTTATCCTTGCTTTTATATTCTAGTCCTGCCTAAATAAATGCTAACATTATGTTTGCCTTCCTTTATCTGATTTAATTTCTAGATTTATATCAAGAATAGCAGAGGTGCCGGCACTGAACCTGGCAGAAAACCACTGGTCACAGACTTCCAGTCAGAACACCTCTGTCTTCCATGGCAAGGCAAATTTTGTAAAAATTTACCAAGTCATGTTGGTCCCACTTACCTCTAGGAACAACATCTTTGCAAATGCATTCTATCCACTGTCCTACTGTGATCAATCATCTTCATCGCTTCCTCAAAAAACCCAATCAATTCTCTGCAATGGTACTTCCCCACACAAAACCATGCTGACATCCCTAATAAGTCCATGTTTTTCCTGTCTGTAAGAATCTGCTCCAATTCTGCAGGGAGCGCTCATGGAGTGAGGTCGTCTCTCTGGCTTCGCTCTACTTCCGTTATCCTTTTTAACCTATGATCTCCTTGATCTAATCAACTTTAAGTGCACCAGAAGACTTACTTTATCTCCCTGACTTATTGATTAATTGATTTCCTTTTGTCAACTGCAACTTTTGAGCTTAAAGAAATGAGTACGAGATCTAAAACCAAAGATGGGAAAGACGCTGATGGGAACGGAGGAAAGAAGAAAGGTGACTCTAAACAAACGGAATTAACTTACGAAGTTATGATGAAGTGTTTGGAGGAAATGTTTGAGCAACATCGGATAAAATTATCTGAAAGTTTAACTGCTCAATTTGAACAACATCGTCAAAGCCTCAATGAAGATTTAAAATCAATCACGGATTCTTTGAAATCCCTGAATTCTGATGTTCAAAAACACGATGCAAAAATTTCTGAGCTGGATACTAAATCTCAGAAGACGGATACAAAAGTTGAGATCTTAGAGAAGAATCTAGCTTCGACTACTAAACAGCTCCAACAACTTAAATCCAAAGTTATTGATCTTGAGAATCGATTGAGAAGACAAAATTTACGTTTAATTGGCTTACCCGAGGATGTTGAGGTTGGAGATCCTGCAATATTCTTTGCTCAACTTTTAAAGGATTCGTTCGGTTCAGTTTTTCCCAACGATCCTCCATTACTCGACCGCGCCCATCGTATACCGTGGATAAAGTCGGCAGCGGCTGTTTCCAAACCCAGAGCAGTTATTCTTCGTTTCCATTATGTTAATGTTAAAGAACAGCTTCTCCAGACTGCTCGTCGACAAAGGATGATCAAGTATCGTCAGCATTCCTTCAGGATAGTTCAAGACTACAGTCCTGAAGTGATGAAGGAACGACTGACTTTTAAACCTCTAATGTCGGAATGCTATCAAAAAAATCTCAAACCAGCACTATTGTACCCTGCACGACTCAGAATCTCTCTTCCCGATGGAAATCGTCGTGTCTTCCATTCTACGACTGCCGCTCGAAGCTTTTTGGATGATAATTTCCCATCTGATACAGACACCCTCTCTTAATTTGTGTCCGGTGCTTCCAGCACCAATTTTTTTTCTCTCTGGTGTTTTTCTTTAAAATAAACCTTCTACTACCGTGCGATGAAGGTTTTTTATAAGTCTAAGATTTTTGTTCTTTGTTTATTACTATAGTGGTAATTCTATAACTTATATAGAATATTTATCTCCTGTGAATAACATCATTTTCCCTTAGTTAACCTTTTGTTTTAACTTTTCCTTTTTCGTTATTATTAATGATCTGATCCGACGGTCATTTTTAGTTATATGTTTCCTATTTTTGGTTTTCGCATAATTAAAATGGCGACTTGTCTTTCTTTTTGTATAATCTCCTTTGTTTTTTTTGGGACGTCATGCTGTTATGCTTCTTCTTCCCATAACCCTTTTTTCTTTTTTTGGAAGCGATTTTTTATTTACTCGCTTATAATTAACTAATTATATGTACTGATACTGTTTTTTTATTTCATATATTTTAGTAATTTTTACTATGTAGACTAATTTACTATACCGTTTATTTTTCACATATATTAGTCTTCGGGAGGTCACCTATTTAACATATATTTTTGGAGTTGCCCCCTGCAGAAATGGGGTTAAAGTTAGTATTAGTTAGTGCTTTCTTCAGCCCTCTCTGGCTTAGTTCGGGGTTCTACTTGGGGTTGGGGGAGGGGGTAGTCTTTTTCTTTTCTAATTTTTTCTGTTGGGCTGATTCAGAACTACAAAGATGTCTGCAGTGTCGAGATTTCCGGTTCCTCTCTAATCATGTATTCCTCTTCCGATTTCATGAGCTCACATTATGGTTAACCCCTTACTTACCAAAGGAATAATTTTCAGTTATGGCTCATACTATTAATTTTGTCTCTTGGAATACAAATGGTTTAAACCATCCAATAAAATGGAAAAAGATTTTCAAAGTGTTCCAAAGACTGAATGCTCATATTATTTTTGCACAAGAGACTCATGTAAGGAAAGAGGACAATCAACGCTTCTTTAAGTTTTGGAAAGAACAACAATACCATTCAAATGCTCAAGCCAAAATTAAAGGCGTTTCAATTTTTATTGATCCCTCAATTACATTTATTCATCAAGACATTATTTCAGATCCTAATGGCAGATTTCTGTTAATTACTGGGGTACTTTTTAATAAAAAGGTCGCTATGGTTAATGTTTATGCTCCGAATGTGGATTATCCTGAATTTTTTAAACACTTACTCACTTCCTTTCCTAATTTAAACGAGTATATGTTGATAATGGGCAGTGATTTTAATTTATGTTTGAATCCCATGATGGACAGATCCATAGGTAGTCCGGCTTTACCAAATAAGTCGGCTACTATTATTAACTCTTTTATGTTGGATTCTGGGATTTCAGAAATTTGGAGATTTCTATATCCAAATGATAAGGAATTCTCCTTTTTTTCACATGTACATCGTTCTTTTTCTCGAATTGATTATTTCCTGATTGACTCTCGTTTGATTCCATATGTAGTTGATTGTAATTATGACATTATTGCTATTTCAGATCATGCTCCAATGAAACTTTCCATCAAGTTAATGGACACCTCTTGTACTAGCAGACAATGGCGATTTAACCCTATTTTGCTTCAAGATCAGGGCTTTGTCAAATTTATAAAGGAGCAGATTGATTTCTTCTTTTCAACTAATACTACGGAAGAAGTTTCCAATGGAACTGTTTGGGACGCCTTTAAAGCTTATATCCGTGGTCAGATTATTTCCTATTCGGCTGGTTTGAAAAGACATATTAACAATGAAATACTTCTGTTGGTTGATAAAATTAAAGAAGTCGATAAAAAATATGCTATTTCTCCCAGTAAGGAGCTGTACAAACACAGAGTTGAACTCCAATTGGAACATAACTTATTATTAACATCCTCGATCGAAAATCAATTAATGAGAATTAGAAGTGATTTTTATATTCATAGAGATAAATCGGGTAAATTACTGGCTAACCAATTGAAATTTGATTCGGTTAAACGTCAAATTACTCAGATTCGCAAACAGGATGATACTTTCACAGTTGATCATGTTGGGATAAACCAAACCTTTCAAGAATTTTATACCTCTTTATATCACTCTGATTTTCCTCATGATTCTAATTTCATGCATGATTTTTTAAGTAAATTGAGTTTTCCGAAAATATCACCCGAAGATTGCCTATCATTAGAAACTTCCATTTCGGAGGAAGAAATAACAACTGCAATCTCATCATTGAATTCCAGTAAAGCACCCGGTCCGGATGGGTTTACAGTGGAATTTAAAAAATTTTTTTCCTCCATTCTTTCTTCTAAGTTGTCTAGAATATTCAAGGAAGCAATCAGTTTAGGTAAATTACCACAATCGTTTTATGAAGCCTCTATTTCCTTAATTCTTAAAAAGAATAAAGATCCTACTGATTGTGCATCATACAGACCGATATCTCTTCTGAATGTAGACTCTAAAATTTTTTCAAAAATTCTAGCAACTAGACTGGAGAAGGTGTTACCTCAAATTATTTCCATGGATCAAACCGGATTTATTAAAAATCGCTATTCATCCTTTAATATTAGGAGGTTAATGAATATTGTTTACACCCCCTCATTTACTACCCCGGAATGTATTATCTCATTAGATGCTGAGAAAGCCTTTGACAGAGTTGAATGGCCTTATTTATTTAATGTTCTTGAGAAATTTAATTTTAATTTGACATTTATATCTTGGATTAAATTGTTATATTACTCCCTGGTAGCCTCGGTTTGTACAAATAATTATAGATCTCCTTTTTTTCGTCTTTTTCGTGGTACTAGGCAAGGTTGCCCTCTTAGTCCTTTACTATTTAATATTGCTCTTGAACCTTTAGCACTTGCTATTCGTGACTCGCCAAATATTGTTGGTATTACCCGTGGAAACGAAATACATAAATTATCATTATATGCAGATGATTTGTTGTTATACATCTCTAACCCGGAGAAGTCAATTCCTGCTATCCTAGATCTGTTAGCTCAATTTAGTAACTTCTCTGGTTACAAATTGAATCTTAGTAAGAGTGAATTATTCCCTTTAAATAAACATGTACCTATTTATGGACATTTACCATTTAAATTGGTTACTGATTCATTTATATATTTAGGGATAACAATTACGAAAAAATATAAAGAGTTATTTAAAGCTAATTTTTTACCTTTAATTGATCAGATTAAACTTTTATTTACCAAATGGTCCCCAATCTCTTTGTCTTTGATTGGTTGGATTAATGCTATTAAGATGATCATTTTGCCCAAATTTTTGTATATATGCCAATCGGTTCCAATTTTTATCCCAAAATCTTTTTTTGATAACGTAGATTCAAAAATTTCCTCATATATTTGGCAGAATAAAAATCCTAGGTTAGGTAAAAGGTATCTACAGAAATCTAAAAAGGAGGGGGGGCTCGCCCTCCCGAATTTTAGATTCTATTATTGGGCAATTAATATTCGATATTTAAAATTTTGGTTACAAGATTTGGACGCATCTTTAAACCCTCATTGGGTAAATCTTGAATCTAATTCATTACAAGGGTTTTCCTTGGGTTTGGTTTTAGGAACTTTACTTCCTTTTACTTCTTTTAAATCATATAAACAAATGAACAACCCAATAGTTTACGTATATGGTTTCAAGTCCGAAGATTTTTTGGGTTTAATCAATTTATTCTAGCAAGTCCCATTATATCAAATCTTCTTTTTCAACCTTCCACGATGGATCAAGCTTACTTTGATTGGAAAACCAAAGGTATAATATCTTTTCGCGATTTATTTTTGGATAATTGTTTTATGTCTTTTGATCAACTCTCTAATAAATATAACTTACTCAGATCTCACTTTTTTAGATATCTACAGATTAGAAACTTTTTAATTACTGTCTCCCCTAATTTTCCACACCCATATCCAATGGACATTTTGGAAAAAATCTTAGATTTAAATCTCTCTCAGAAAAGTGTAGTAGCAATTATATATAATATAATTATGAATCTATGTCCTGATGCTTCTAATAAAATTAAAGCTGACTGGGAAAGAGAACTTGAGATTAATATACCGACTGATAAATGGGAAGAAATTCTTCAGTTGGTGAATTCATCCTCTGTATGTGCTAAGCATAGGTTGATACAGTTTAAAGTAGTGCATAGGGCTCACATGTCCAAAGATAAACTATCTCGTTATTACTCTTATATTAATCCAATATGTGACAGATGTCATTCCGAGACAGCTTCTTTAACCCACATGTTTTGGTCATGTCCCTTGTTGGAGAAATATTGGAAAGATATTTTTGATGTTATTTCAACGGTCCTAAATATAGACTTACAACCTCATCCAATTACTGCTATCTTTGGACTACCAATGATAGACTTAAATAATTTAACCTCTTCATCACGAAAGATGATTGCATTTCTTACTTTAATAGCTAGAAGGTCCATTTTGTTGAATTGGAAAGAGATTAACCCTCCTACTGTATTTTATTGGTTATCACAAACTATGGTGTGTTTGAATTTGGAGAAAATTAGAAGTGCAGTTTATGACCCTTCCATTAAGTTTAAAAAACTTCGAGGCCATTCATTCAGCATTTTCATTCGATGTAATTTGATCATTTCCAAACTTGTTTTATCTCTCTGTACTGTTGTTGGAGGGGAATGGAGTCGTCGACACTAAGGTTTTCTTCTTTTCCATTTTTAAGTTGTTAGTTTTGCCCAAGTCTTTTTAGGTTAGTTGATTAATTTTGTTTTTCTTTGGGGATGGGGTTTGCTTTTTTTTTTGTTTTGTTTTTTTTTTCTTTTTCATGATACTTTTTTCCAGTTTTTTTTTGCGTTGTATTATCCGTGGTTAGTTCTACATGTTTGGGAGCTTTGTTAATTTACACTACTTGGTTTTGCAATTACTTTTTTTAGGTGTAACAACATATCTCCTACTATTTGTATTATTGCTATGTTTTGTTTCTATATTTTGAAATTAATAAAAAGATTGAAAAAGAAAAGAATCTGCTCCAATAATTTTCCTGGCACTGATGTACCTGCCTATAATTTCCTTCTCTGTTCCCATTGCCCTTAAACGAAGGGACATCAATGGCTGTTCTCTAGTCTCCTAGGATCTTGTATGCAGCTAAAGATGATACAAAGATCTCTGAAAGCCCTAGCAATTTCCTCCCTATCCTTCTTTTGTATCCTTTTATAGATTCTATCAGAAATCTATCCTCTTGGCATTTACCTGTTATTTCTCTTCAGTTTGAGCTATGGGGCAGTCACTGGAGTTAATCAGATATTATTGAGTAGGATTTGTTAATTGCTTTGCTTAGGCTGAAGCATGGCCAACGGGAGGACCAGTGCCAAAATGTGCATCACAGAAATTATATTTTATTAATGCTTCTCAAGTCTGGCATTGTTCACCTTTCTGAACATCTAGAACTGATTCACAATGGTGCATTGCTCTACAGTGATTTCACAGTGTTTGAAGCTGTCTTTGAAATGATTAAAACGATTGCACATCAAGCTGTCAATCCAGCTGAGAAGTGGATGTGGACAGTGTGCAGGCTGATGTGATTAGTTAGATTGACAGCGTGGTCATTGCAGACCATGACAGGCTGAAGAGCCTGATACTGTGCTGTACATTCTATCTTGTAACTGTAGTTCCTTTTTAATATGTCTCTCTTTAGGTGCTGCATTTCTCGGCTGCAATCTAGGGATGCGAGTGGTTCAGTTTGTGGCATCTACTGCAGAAACAACTGATCCACAGTTTCCATGGCATTACAAATTAGTCTGGGCTTGAAAGATATAGTAGCCACAAAGAGCTTGTTAGCTGATATGTGTAGATGCTGAAGATACCTATGTAGTAATTGATGTACAGTATGTTTTGCTTCATCTGCTATGGAATTGTATTTGGAATTTTTATGTACAGATTTACCTTAAAAAATGATCAATTGGGCTGAAGCCATTGATGTACAGTTGTTGGAGTGTTACTGGGTTCTACCGGATGGTGTGGGTCAGTGGGGATGGTGGGTGAGTGTTACTGATGCCTTGGTCTCAGATTTTCTGCCGGCTGTCTTGTTTCTAAAATAAATGTCAGAAAGGGAAGGACAACCCAAGTTTTCTGGCAGATTGAGGCTAGAGCACAAAGACTGGAGATTGAACAAGTATTGTGCATTCACACAACGGCCTGCCGTGTACCTTGTCAGAAAGTCCCTGGTGGTTTGCAGTGTGATGTAGCAGGAGACACTGCTCAATGTCAATGCGTGGCAGAACAATTACAATAGCTTTGTGTTTCTCTTCCAGGGTTACCACAGAAGGCACTGGGCAGGCTGCTGTAAAGGTAAGACAGAAAACTTGCTCATTTTAATGCCACTGTAATGCAATATAAATATTTGTACATAGCTACAATGAAGATTTTTTCATGTTACAAGATGATCTTAATGTGATATGGTTCAATATAAAACAACATACAGCAGAGTACAAGCCTTTCAGCACTTGATGTTGTGCTGGCCCTTTAACCAAGTTTCCTCTTGTGGTACTCGAAATTCTGTGAATTAAGTTATCAAATGTAATTTGAGTTCTGATAATGTTTTATCATGCTTATATTCATAACTGAGTTCTGGCTTCTTCCATCGTCCTTTCCAGTCCTGATGAAGGGTCTTGACCTGAAACTTCGAATCTTTATTCCTCTCCATTGATGCTGCCTGTCTTGCTGAGTTCCACCAGCATTTTGCATGTGTTATCTTTTATTGATAAGTGAATAGGTTTGAGGAATCTTTCTTTCCTTTCCTCATTTCGTGAAATACAGGACCCTGGAGAGTTACTGTAGAATAGGATACAAGTAGATAGCTTCTACAAAACAGAGAGACATTGATGTTTGATATGCTTGCCTTCGTTGGTCAGGTCACTAGCTACAGAAGATGTGATGTCATGTTACAGCTGTGCAAGACATTGGTGAGACTTCACTTGAAGTATTCTGTGCAATTCTGGTTGCCCAGCTATAGGAAGGATGTCATTAAGCTGGAGAGGGTGCAGAAAAAAATCAAGGATGTTACCAGGACTGGAAGGCTGAGTTATAGAGTCTGAAAAGGATGTGGGGGTGACCTTGTAAAGGCATAAAATCAAGAGGGTCACAGATAAAGTAAATGATCACAATATTTTAATCAGGATAGGGGAGCCTAAAACTAAAGAGGTCAGAGAGAAAAGATTTAAAGTTGACCTAAGCAGCACTCAGGAAGTGGTAGGACAAGGTTGAACAAACATTTGGACAGGTACAATTATTAGGGAAGCTTTGGAGCAGGGTTACCGTCTGGGTCCATCGAGCCCTTGCTTAATGGTATTGGTCCATGGCATAAAAACCCTCAGGTTTAGAAGGATATGGAATGCAGGAAAGTTGGGACCAGCTCAGGTAGGTGACTTTGTCAGAATGCACAAGTTGGGCTTACTTCTGTGCTGAATTATACATCTGGCAAGAGAATATTTGCTTCAGTAAATGGGTAATATCTTCTCAAGTAGGAAGAGTTTAAAAATAAATTCATGATAAACAAGAGAAAATGTGCAGATGTAGGAAATCCGAGCAACACACACAAAATGCTGGAGGAACTCAGCAGGCCAGGCGGCATCTAGGAAAAGAGTACAGTCGACATTTTGGGCCGAGACACTTCATCAGGAGTCCTGATAAAGGGTCTCGTCCTGAAACGTTGAATGTTTACTCTTTTCCATAGATGCTGCGTGGCCTGCTGAATTCCTCCAGCATTTTGTGCATGTTGCTCGGATTTCCTGCATCTGCAGATTTTCTCTTGTTTATCATTGTTTCGGAGATCACTTTCCACAATCTACCTCTTTATATTCTGACAGTTGATGTCAGTTCATGAATAAATTAATTCATGTTCTCATAAATTAATTCCATTCGCTGTGGATTTCTTGCTACTTTTTGGAGTCCATATTCAGTTATTCTACCCATTTTCTCCAGTGGGAATTAAATCAGTGGCCCTTCCAGACCAGGGTGATTTATTGATTTCATCACTACAATCACTGAGGGTATTCAATGGGAATACAGGAGCACAGAGATTTCGACTGAGGTCATGCTAGCTTGTTCTTACAATGAGTCGTGGATGGCTGACGTATGACTTGTAACAGAGCATTTTCATAGGACAAATTTATGCACAGAATGTAGAACAGCACAGCACAATACAGGCCTTTCAGCCCACAATCTTGTGCCACCTTTTAACCTATTCCAAGACCAATCTAATGCTTCCCTCCTACATAACTTTTTTTCATCCATGTTCCTATTAAAGAGTATATAAAATGCCTCTAATGTATCTGCCTCTACTGCCACCCCGGCAGCATGTTCGATGCTCCCACCACGCTCTATGTAAATGGAAAAAGTGCCTCTAACAATCCCACTATACTTTCCTCCAATCACCTTAAAATTATGCCCTCTTGTATTAGCCATTTCCACCTTAGGAAAAAGTCTCTGGCTGTCCACTCAATCTATGCCTTTTATCATTTTGTACACATCTTATCATGTCACCTCTCATCCTCCTTCTCTCTAAAGAGAAACCCCCTCGCTTGCTCTGAAACTCATTGAAGAGTGGAGGAAACAGAAACTGCAGCCACTTTTCCTTAGAAAAGAAAGGCAATTTTTCCTGAAAATTGCAGCTTGTGGAGGGTAATTGCAAACAAACTTGGAGCACGAAGTTAGTTACTTATTGATAAGGAAATGATCCAATCTCCTGGTCCTCTGTCTGGCAGCCTTCCGAGAACGGTGAAGACATGTCCTCTGAGCTTTCAGATCAAATTACAGAGAGCAGCTTTGTTATTGAAGGAATTACTGATATTTTTGCATTTAGTATCCCTGTCCCACTGCGTGCCTCCAGCTCCAACGCTACATAGTTACACCATCTGGCTGTTAACCTTGTGCACAGAATGCCAAGTGCCACTGAAACGGGACGTAAACTGCTCACCACTTACCTGGCTCTTTTACAACTGAATTATTCATTCATGCAGTTGTTCCTTTTAATGACTTAGGAATGATCTGTAACAGCATATGCACAAAAATGCCTGTTGCTGGAAATCTGAAATTAAAGCAGCGTTCACCTTTGGCTAAAACAATTCAGTGGCTTACTCCTGAATCCTAAAGCTAATGTAGGCTCCAGGTTGGAAGGGATTTGTGTAGATCTAACTTTACAATACAACTGACTTCATAAAATTGTGATCATAAAAGGCTTTAGGTAAATGAAGGTCTTTCTTTTACTTACTTTCCAAGTCCACAGGCTTGCACAGTACAGAGGAGGAATTATCATGAGGAATGAAGACATGAGAGAGTCAGTAAATGAAAAATGCATGCATATCTGTCATCACAATCAAAGCATTAAATGCAGCAGAAATGGAGAGAAGCTGAGGGTCTCATGACATTGGCAATAATTAGCATTACTGAAGAGAAAGTAGCATGCATAATACCACCATTTAACAAAGAGAGGTGAGAGAAATAGGGATTGAGAGTCCTGTTCACCTGTCATCTGTTGTCAGCAAGATCCCTAAATCCATGATTTGGAATGTGATAATAGGGTACCTATGAAACAAATTAGAATTAACAAAGTTAAAAATGAAGATATATTTGGCAAAATCCCCTACAGTTTGGCTCTGTTTTCTTGTCTGTTCCCCTATATTATTGGTCTTACAATCTTGAATATATTCAGTGATTCCATCTCAGTCCCTAGATGGAGAATTTGGAAGATTCACCTTACACTGAGAGAAGAAATTTCTCCTCATCTCTGTCTTAAAGGGTTACTCCCTTATTTTGAAACTGTGACCCCCTAGTTCTAGATATTTAATCCCTCCAAACCTTTCAGCATCCAACCCCTTCTAGAAACACAGCACTACAGCACAGAAATAGGCCATTTGGCCCATCTAGTCCATGCCAGCCCGGTTTTCTGCCTAGTCCCAACTACCCGCACTGAGACCATAGCCCTCCATACCTCCCTTACCCATGTACTGTACCCATGCAAACTTCTCTTAAAAGTTACAATTGAACTTGCATCTACCTCTTCTGCTGGCAGCTCATTCCACACTCTGACCACCCTCTGAGTGAAGATGTTCCCCTCATGTTCTCCTTAAATATTTCATATTCATCCTTAACCCATTACCTCGAGTTCTAGTCTCTCCCAACATTATTGGAAAAAGACTGCTTGCATTTATCCTATCTATACCCCTCATGACCCGATTGGTGGCATAGTGGCATCAGCATCAGACTTTGGTTCGAAATGGCCAGGGTTCGAATCCAGCCAGCTGGCTCTCCTGCATGCTTTCCATCCGTGCTGGGTTACGAGCTGGTGATCTCTTTGGAAACTCACCCGGCAGAAGGCAATAGCAAACCACTGCTGTAACTTGCCTCGTACGCAATTCCCCACTACATCAGAGAGGTGTGGAGGGAAATCGTCCACTAACCGGAGAAACTCCAGATGCGAGGTACCTTTCCTTTTATACTCCTCATAATTTTTTATACCTCTGTCAAATCTTCCCTTTCTCCTGGGCTCTAGAGAATAAAGTCCTAACCTATTTAACCTTTCCCTATAAATTAGATCCTCAAGTCTCAGCAACATCTTTGTCAATTTTCTCTGCACTCTTTCAAGCTTATTAATACCCTTCCTGTAGGTTGCTGACCAGAAATACATTCAATACTCCAAGTTGGGCCTCACTAACATCTTATACAACTTCAACGTCTTCTGTACTCAATACGTTGATTTATGAAGGCCAATATTCCAAAAACTCTCTTTACGACCCTATCTACCTGTATTGCCACTTTCAAGGAATTATAGATCTGTATTCCCAGATCCCTCTGTTCTACCACATTCCTCAGTGTCCAACCATTGATTGTTTAAGTGTTGTGTAAGATCACTTTGCAAGCTTTAATAGCCTTCCTCATTGTCCACTACACCCCCAATCATGGTGTCATCTACAAATTTGCTGATCCAGTTTACCACATTATTATCTAATTCATTAATATAGATTTTAAACAACAAGGGGACCAGTACTGATCCCTGTGGTACACCACTAGCCACAAGTCTCTAGTGAGAGAGACAACCATCTATTACCACGTTCTGACTTCTCCCGCTAAGTCAATATTGAATCTAAATGATTATGCTAAGCAATTGAACCTTCTGGACCAGCTCTTATATATCTCAGAATCTTGTGTTGCAATAAATCATCTCCCATTCTTGTAATCTCCAGTTTTTACAGGCCTAATATGAATCCAAATCAAAATTAGCTTTAATATTACTGGCATATGTTGTGAAATTTGTTGTTTTGTGGCAGCAGTACAGTGCATATATAATAAAAAATACTATAAATTACAATAAGAAATATATATTAAAAAATTAAATACGTAATGCAAAAAGAGAGCAAAATGAGATAGTAAGGTAGTGTACATGGGTTTATCATTCCGGAATATGAAGGCAGAGGCACGGAAGCTGTTAGTAAAATATTGGGTATGTATCTTCAGGCTCCTGTATCATCTCCTTAATGATAGCAAGGGGGTATGTCCTGAGTGATGGGGTCCTTAATAATAGATTCCACTTTCCTGGGGCATTGCCTTTTGAAGATATTCGGAATGCTGGAGAGGCTGGTTCCCATATTGGGAGCTGGCTGAGTTTACAACCTTCTACAGCTTTTTCTGGTCCTTTGCAGTGGCCCCTCCATACCAGGTAGTGATGCAACTTGTTAGAATACTCTCCACGGTACATATAAACATAGAAAATATGCAGCACAATACAGGCCCTTCGGCCCACAAAGCTGTGCTGAACATGTCCCTACCTTAGAACTACCTTGGTTTTACCCATAGCCCTCCATTTTTCTAAGCTCCATGTAGCCATCCAGAAGTCTCTTAAAAGACCCTATCGTTTCCGCCTCCACCGCCGCCGCCAGCAGCCCATTCCATGCACTCACCACTCTCTGCGTAAAAAACTTACCCCTGACATCTCCTCTGTACCTACTTCCAAGCACCTTAAAACTATGCCCTCTTGTGCTAGCCAATTCAGCCCTGGGGGAAAGCCTCTGGCTATCCACACGATCAATGCCTCTCATTATCTTGTACATCTCTATCAAGTCACTTCTCATCCTCCGTTGCTCCAAGGAGAAAAGGCCGAGTTCACTCAACCTATTCTCATAAGGCATGCTCACCAGTCCAGGCAATATCCTTGTAAATCTCCTCTTCACCCTTTCTATGGTTTCCACATCCTTCCTATAATGAGGCGACCAGAATTGAGCATAGTACTCCAAGTGGGGTCTGACCAGGGTCCTATATAGCTGTAACATCTGCAGAGATTTGCAAGAGTTCTTAGTGCTGCAGACAATAAGACCATAAGACATAGGAGCAGAATTAGGACATCTGCCCCATCATGTCTGCTCCGCCATTCAGTCATGTCTGATCCTTTTTTTTATCTCCTCCTTAATCCCAGTTACTGGCCTTCTCCCCGTAGCCTTTGATGCCATGTCGAATCAAGAACTTATCGATCTCTGCCTTAAATACACCCAACAACCTGGCCTCCACAGCTGCATGTGGCAACAATTTTCACAAATTCACCACCCTTTGGCTAAAAAAAAATCTCCACATCTCTGTTTTAAAAGGGCTCCCCTCTATCCTGAGGCAGTGCCCCTTTGTCCTAGACTCTCCCACCATGGGAAACATTCTTTCCACATCTATGCTGTCTAGGCCTTTTAACATTAAAAAGGTTTCAATGAGATTCCCCTCATCCTTCTGAATTCCAGCAACCCAGAGCCATCAAATGTTCCTCATACGATAACCCTTTCATTCCTGGAATCATCCTTGCATACCCCCTCTGGACCCTCTCCAATGCCAGCACATCTTTTCTAAGGTGAGAGGCCCAAAACTGTTCACAATACTCAAGATGAGGCCTCACCAGTGCCTTTTAAAGCCTCAGCATCACATCCTTGCTCTTGTATTCTAAACCTCTTGAAATGAATTCTAACATTGCATTTGCCTTCCTCACCACCGACTCAACGTGCAAGTTAACCTTCAGGGTGTTCTGCACAAGGACTCCCAAGTCCCTCTGTATCTCAGATTCCTGGATTTTCTCCCCGTTTAGAAAATAGTCCACACATTTATTTCTACTACCAAAGTGCATGACTGTGCATTTTCCATGTTTTGGTAGTCTTCACATAGTTCACAGAGCCATTTGTTCTATAGTGTAAAGTATAGTACCTGTGGTATAATGAATGGTTTGGTAAGCTTCCCGCTGTAGGTGTTAAAGAGCAAGTGTCAAATGAACTTCAAAAAACACAACGTCTCAAAAATACTTAAAGTCTCAAAAAGTTGCTTGAATCCTGGCGCATCAAAGTGAGTGGCACTGAAGGGAGCTTTTCACAAAGGGACAGATGGGATGAATTGCCAAATGAAAGTGATTTTCGTTGTTGAACTAAATTGCTGTTTTTCTCATTGATGGCAGCCAATATTTTACAAGAGTTTGGCGGGGTCGCAGGTCATGTTGAGCAGCTTGGTGAACCAAGCCCGGGCCATGCTGGATGAACAGGCTCGCCATCTACTGAATGAGCAGGAGCAAGCCACGATGGCCTATTATCTTAATGAATACACCGAGAGTAACATAAGTGTTCAGGCATTGGTAATGGCCCTCTTTGAGCTTCTGAATACCCACGCAAAGGTAACCGCTCTGTTATTTACCACACCCTCTCCTGGGAAATAGATTCCAAACACGACTCACCTATTTTCTCTCATCATTCCCTCCAATTACTGCTTCAACTGAGAGCTTTGAGGTCAACCAAAATGGACATTTATTTGGAAGATTTATTACTGCATCATTGGCTGAATTTTCAACGTTTGGATAGTGTTTTCTCATATATATTAAAATGGCCTTCTACAGGTTTTAATATCAAACAAATAAATAATAACTGAAGCCAAATCCTCATGACAGACCATGAAAAATTGTAATACATAATGATTGATATCTGAACAGTCATATTTGCGAATTGACAAGGTCTTCAGATGAGGCAGCTATTAAGTGAAGTAGGATGGCATATGGCTTTTTAAATACACCTTTCATGGGACTGGTTTAGTATCAAGTGTACCATCACTTATTTTCTATAATAGAAATGTTTTAAAGTACTTTGCCAAGTCACATTGGACTTATCTGAAGGTGAGAGAAGGTACGGTTCTTCAGTGCAGCTGACATAATCTCTATTCACTCCAGAAAGATTTTTGAAGTGGATATAATGAGAGAATCCACTGGAGACAGTGGGTTATGTTAACAATTTTAATCAGAAGGGCTTTCCCATGTTCACATGGAGAAACTCATGTGTACACTGTGAAAATTATCATCTAGTGTGTGTCAGTGCCAGCCTCTGAACCAGATCAGGGGCGTACTTTCCCATGGGAGCTCAGACCGAGCACTCAGTAACAAATCCCAGACAAGCATCACCCAAAATGCAATAAAAAGTTAATTCTCTTGAAAGTTCAGTCAGTGCAGTGTGGGTTGAAGTGGCTTTGTACAGAGATAATGGAACACGAGGAATCATACACCCTCCGTGCCGAATCATACAATCCGCACAAACACTGAATGCACTAAATGTGAATACTCTGCCAAAGTAAAAGTTCCGATCAAGATGGCGCCAGTGTACAATGCCCCCTCAGTTGATGTCTTCCAGATAGCCTACAAAAATGTTAATTTTACTTCTTTTATGTCTGTTTTTCATCTTAAATGTGTTTCTGAGACAGTTAGAGCTTGCAATTTACAGTTTGGAGATTGGTTGAGTGATCCAGCACTTTGCTGTCTCCCAAGAAGATTCTGGGAAGTGAGCGTATACTCAGACAGCCTCGATGGGAAGAAACTTAGAGACAGGATGCGAGCCAATGTTCAACTGCATTTCGCCGATAAAACAATCCATTAACTGCTGATTAAAGAGTCGAGGAAGATTGAGATATTGAAAGAGTGTGGAAGGCGAGTGAAGGTTCAGCACTGACTGCCTGTCTTGTCTGTGAGCGGCCTATCTCTGTGTGGCTAGCTGTGTAGGCGGGTAGGCCTATGGCTCGTGTGGTGTCCATCTTTTCGATGACTGTCGGTGATGTTGGAAGATGCTATCGTGATTCTGCATTTATGGATCGGACTATTACATTTATGGACTATAGACTTTTTCAGACTTATGTTTTTTATGTTTTTTTGCACATTCCTTTTCTGTTTAGTTGTGCAAGGAAAAGAGATTTGGCGTTTGATGTTCTTGTTGTATTCTGTTAGTTAATTTTTATGTGGGGGAGAGATGTTTGGAGTCAATGTTCTTGTTCTGTTTTTGTATGGGAGGAGAGGAGTTTGGAGGTTGATGAACGGGATTCCATTCATTGTGCAGAGTGGGTTTGATGTTTCTTTCTGAATGACTTTCATGTTCTTCTTTGTTTCATGGCTATATGGAGAAGACAAATCGCAGAGTTTTATATGGATATATGCTTTGATAATAATTGCATCTTTGAACTTTTTGTACCTTTGAAATAAACTTCAACGCAGCTACACTGCAGCCCACTGCAAACTGCAACCCATCTACTCTCCGTCCTACAACAATCTCCAACCCCAGCTACTCTCCATCCACAGCAATCTGCACCCCCAGCTACACTCCATCCCACAGCAATCTCCAACCCCAGCTACTCTCCATCCACAGCAATCTGCACCCCCAGCTACACTCCATCTCACAGCAATCTGCACCCGCAGCTACTCTCCATCTCCAATAAAAACTTAGTAAGCTATCTAGAGGATTTGAAACAGATCTTTGTAGACTTTACGATATGAATACCATCCGGCAAAGATGGCTGCCGCCGTGATGCAGCTGTACAAACTGGAACAGGAAAGGAAAGGTGATATGATGTAAATTACTGACGTGCATTGTGGTATTTGAAAAACCGACTAACTAGTTAACAGAAACAGTTAGGTAAAAGATTATTTTCAATAAGTATAATTATTAACTACTACATTATTTTAAGTAATTACCTTCTTGTGCGCACATTAATTTCCTTTGTGCGCTGGTTGAAAAACGTGTGCGCGCGCACACGCTCACAGCTCAGAGGGAACTATGCCCCCAACTACTCTCCATCCCACAGAAATCTGCACTCCCAGCTTTACTCCATCCCACAGCAATCTGCACCCCGAGCTTTACTCTATCTCACAGCAATCTGTACCCCCAGCTTTACTCCATCTCACAGCAATCTGCACCCCCAGCTACGCTCCATCCCACAGCAATCTGCACACCCAGCTACACTCCATCCCACAGCAATCTGTACCCCAAGCTACACTCCATCTCACAGCAATCTGCACCCCCAGCTACACTCCATTTCACAGCAATCTGCACACCCAGCTTTACTCCATCCCACAGCAATCTGCGCCCCCAGCTACACTCCATTTCACAGCAATCTGCACCCCCAGCTACACTCCATCCCACAGCAATCTGCACCCCCAGTTACTCTCCATCCCACAGCAATCTGCACCCCCAGCTACACTCCATCCCACAGCAATCTGCACCCCCAGCTACACTCCATCCCACAGCAATCTGCACCCCAGCTACACTCCATTTCACAGCAATCTGCACCCCCAGCTTTACTCCATCCCACAGCAATCTGTACACCCAGCTTTACTCCATCCCACAGCAATCTGCACACCCAGCTTTACTCCATCCCACAGCAATCTGTACCCCCAGCTTTACTCCATCCCACAGCAATCTGCACCCCCAGCTTTACTCCATCACACAGCAATCTGCACCCCCAGCTTCTCTCCATTCCACAGCAATCTGCACCCCCAGCTACTCTCCATCCCACAGCAATCTGCACCCCCAGCTTTACTCCATCCCACAGCAATCTGCACACCCAGCTTTACTCCATCTCACAGCAATCTGCACCCCCAGCTTTACTCCATCTCACAGCAATCTGCACCCCAGCTTTACTCCATCCCACAGCAATCTGCACCCCCAGCTTTACTTAATCCCACAGCAATCTGCACCCCCAGTTACACTCCATCTCACAGCAATCTGCACCCCCAGCTTTACTCCATCCCACAGCAATCTGCACCCCAGCTACACTCCATTTCACAGCAATCTGCACCCCGAGCTTTACTCCATCCCACAGCAATCTGTACCCCCAGCTTTTCTCCATCCCACAGAAATCTGTAGCCCCAGCTTTACTCCATCCCACAGCAATCTACGCCACCAGCTACACTCCATTTCACAGCAATCTGCACCCCGAGCTTTACTCAATCCCACAGCAATCTGCACCCCCAGTTACACTCCATCCCACAGCAATCTGCACCCCCAGCTTTACTCCATCTCACAGCAATCTGTACCCCCAGCTTTACTCCATCCCACAGCAATCTGTACCCCCAGCTTTACTCCATCCCACAGCAATCTGCACCCCCAGCTTTACTCCATCCCACAGCAATCTGCACCCCCAGCTTTACTCCATCCCACAGCAATCTGCACCCCCAGTTACTCTCCATTCCACAGCAATCTGCACCCCCAGCTACTCTCCATCCCACAGCAATCTGCACCCCCAGCTACACTCCATTCCACAGCAATCTGCACCCCCAGCTACACTCCATCCCACAGCAATCTGCACCCCCAGCTTTACTCCATCCCACAGCAATCTGCACCCCCAGCTACACTCCATCCCACAGCAATCTGCACCCCCAGCTTTACTCCATCCCACAGCAATCTGCACCCCCAGCTTTACTTAATCCCACAGCAAGCTGCACCCCAGTTACACTCCATCCCACAGCAATCTGCACCCCCAGCTACTCTCCATCCCACAGCAATCTGCACCCCCAGCTTACACTCCATCCCACAGCAATCTGCACCCCCAGCTTACTCCATCCCACAGCAATCTGCACCCCCAGCTACTCTCCATCCCACAGCAATCTGCACCCCCAGCTACACTCCATTTCACAGCAATCTGCACCCCCAGTTACACTCCATCCCACAGCAATCTGCACCCCCAGTTACTCTCCATCCCACAGCAATCTGCACCCCCAGCTACACTCCATCCCACAGCAATCTGCACCCCCAGCTTCTCTCC
This sequence comes from Mobula hypostoma, assembly GCF_963921235.1. Classification (NCBI taxonomy): domain Eukaryota; kingdom Metazoa; phylum Chordata; class Chondrichthyes; order Myliobatiformes; family Myliobatidae; genus Mobula; species Mobula hypostoma. Next base: position 1,100,639 of record NC_086117.1, on the reverse strand, counting down.
ATCCCACAGCAATCTGCACCCCCAGCTTACTCCATCCCACAGCAATCTGCACCCCCAGCTTCTCTCCATCCCACAGCAATCTGCACCCCCAGTTACACTCCATCCCACAGCAATCTGTACCCCCAGCTACACTCCATTTCACAGCAATCTGCACCCCCAGCTTTACTCCATCCCACAGCAATCTGCACACCCAGCTACACTCCATTTCACAGCAATCTGCACCCCCAGCTTTACTCCATCTCACAGCAATCTGAACCCCCAGCTTTACTCCATCCCACAGCAATCTGCACCCCCAGCTTCTCTCCATCCCACAGCAATCTGCACCCCCAGTTACACTCCATCCCACAGCAATCTGCACCACCAGCTACACTCCATTTCACAGCAATCTGCACCCCCAGCTTTACTTAATCCCACAGCAATCCGCACCCCCAGTTACACTCCATTCCACAGCAATCTGCACCCACAGTTACTCTCCATCCGACAGCAATCTGCACCCCCAGCTTTACTCCATCTCACAGCAATCTGCACCCCCAGCTTTACTCCATCTCACAGCAATCTGTACCCCCAGCTTTACTCCATTCCACAGCAATCTGCGCCCCCAGCTTTAACTCCATCCCACAGCAATCTGCACCCCCAGTTACTCTCCATTCCACAGCAATCTGCACCCCAGCTACACTCCATCTCACAGCAATCTGCACCCCCAGCTTTATTCCATCCCACAGCAATCTGCGCCCCCAGCTACACTCCATTTCACAGCAATCTGCACCCCAGCTACACTCCATTTCACAGCAATCTGCACCCCCAGCTACACTCCATCCCACAGCAATCTGTACCCCCAGCTTTACTCCATCCCACAGCAATCTGCACCCCCAGCTTTACTCCATCTCACAGCAATCTGTACCCCCAGCTTTACTCCATTCCACAGCAATCTGCACCTCCAGTTACTCTCCATCCCACAGCAATCTGCAACCCCAGTTACTCTCCATTCCACAGCAATCTGCACCCCAGCTACACACCATCTCACAGCAATCTGCACCCCCAGCTTTATTCCATCCCACATCAATCTGCACCCCCAGCTACACTCCATTTCACAGCAATCTGCACCCCCAGCTACACTCCATCCCACAGCAATCTGCACCCCCAGTTACTCTCCATCCTACAGCAATCTGCACCCCCAGTTACTCTCCATCCCACAGCAATCTGTACCCCCAGCTTTACTCCATTCCACAGCAATCTGCACCCCCAGCTTTACTCCATCCCACAGCAATCTGCACCCCCAGCTTTACTCCATCCCACAGCAATCTGCACCCCCAGTTACTCTCCATCCCACAGCAATCTGCACCCCCAGCTTCTCTCCATTCCACAGCAATCTGCACCCCCAGCTACACTCCATTTCACAGCAATCTGCACCCGAGCTACACTCCATCCTACAGCAATCTGCACCCCCAGTTACTCTCCATCCCACAGCAATCTGCACCCCCAGCCTTACTCCATCCCACAGCAATCTGCACCCCCAGCTTTACTTAATCCCACAGCAAGCTGCACCCCCAGTTACACTCCATCCCACAGCAATCTGCACCCCCAGCTACACTCCATTTCACAGCAATTGCACCCCCAGCTACACTCCATCTCACAGCAATCTGCACCCCCAGCCTTACTCCATCCCACAGCAATCTGCACCCCGAGCTACACTCCATCCCACAGCAATCTGCACCCCCAGCTACAATCCATCCCACAGCAATCTGCACCCCAGCTTTACTCCATCCCACAGCAATCTGCACCCCCAGCTACACTCCATCTCACAGCAATCTGCACCCCCAGCTTTACTCCATTCCACAGCAATCTGCGCCCCCAGCTTTACTCCATCCCACAGCAATCTGCACCCCCAGTTACTCTCCATCACACAGCAATCTTCACCCCCAGCTACTCTCCATTCCACAGCAATCTGCACCCCCAGCTTTACTCCATCCCACAGCAATCTGCACCCCCAGTTACACTCCATCCCACAGCAATCTGCACCCCCAGTTACTCTCCATCCCACAGCAATCTGCACCCCCAGCTTTACTCCATCCCACAGCAATCTGCACCCCCAGCTTTACTCCATCTCACAGCAATCTGTACCCCCAGCTTTACTCCATTCCACAGCAATCTGCACCCCCAGCTTTAACTCCATCCCACAGCAATCTGCACCCCCAGTTACTCTCCATTCCACAGCAATCTGCACCCCAGCTACACTCCATCTCACAGCAATCTGCACACCCAGCTTTACTCCATCCCACAGCAATCTGCGCCCCCAGCTACACTCCATTTCACAGCAATCTGCACCCCAGCTACACTCCATTTCACAGCAATCTGCACCCCAGCTACACTCCATCCCACAGCAATCTGCACCCCCAGTTACTCTCCATCCCACAGCAATCTGCACCCCCAGTTACTCTCCATCCCACAGCAATCTGTACCCCCAGCTTTACTCCATTCCACAGCAATCTGCGCCCCCAGCTTTACTCCATCCCACAGCAATCTGCACCCCCAGTTACTCTCCATTCCACAGCAATCTGCACCCCAGCTACACAGCATCTCACAGCAATCTGCACCCCCAGCTTTATTCCATCCCACAGCAATCTGCGCCCCCAGCTACACTCCATTTCACAGCAATCTGCACCCCCAGCTACACTCCATCCCACAGCAATCTGCACCCCCAGTTACTCTCCATCCCACAGCAATCTGCACCCCCAGCTACACTCCATCCCACAGCAATCTGCACCCCCAGCTTTACTCCATCCCACAGCAATCTGCACCCCCAGCTTTACTCCATCCCACAGCAATCTGCACCCCCAGCTTTACTCCATCCCACAGCAATCTGCACCCCCAGTTACTCTCCATCCCACAGCAATCTGCACCCCAGCTACACTCCATCTCACAGCAATCTGCACCCCCAGCTACACTCCATCCCACAGCAATCTGCACCCCCAGCTACACTCCATCCCACAGCAATCTGCACCCCCAGCTTTACTCCATCCCACAGCAATCTGCACCCCCAGCTACACTCCATCCCACAGCAATCTGCACCCCCAGCTTTACTCCATCCCACAGCAATCTGCACCCCCAGCTTTACTTAATCCCACAGCAATCTGCACCCCCAGTTACACTCCATCCCACAGCAATCTGCACCCCCAGCTACACTCCATTTCACAGCAATTGCACCCCCAGCTACACTCCATCTCACAGCAATCTGCACCCCCAGCTACACTCCATCCCACAGCAATCTGCACCCCCAGCTTTACTCCATCTCACAGCAATCTGCACCCCCAGCTTTACTCCATCTCACAGCAATCTGTACCCCCAGCTTTACTCCATTCCACAGCAATCTGCGCCCCCAGCTTTAACTCCATCCCACAGCAATCTGCACCCCCAGTTACTCTCCATTCCACAGCAATCTGCACCCCAGCTACACAGCATCTCACAGCAATCTGCACCCCCAGCTTTATTCCATCCCACAGCAATCTGCGCCCCCAGCTACACTCCATTTCACAGCAATCTGCACCCCAGCTACACTCCATCCCACAGCAATCTGCACCCCCAGCTACTCTCCATCCCACAGCAATCTGCACCCCTAGTTACTCTCCATCCCACAGCAATCTGCACCCCCAGCCTTACTCCATCCGACAACGATCTGCACCCCCAGCCTTACTCCATCCCACAGCAATCTGCACCCCCAGCTTCTCTCCATCCCACAGCAATCTGCACCCCCAGTTACTCTCCATCCCACAGCAATCTGCACCCCCAGCTACACTCCATTCCACAGCAATCTGCACCCCCAGCTACACTCCATCCCACAGCAATCTGCACCCCCAGCTTTATTTAATCCCACAGCAAGCTGCACCCCAGTTACACTCCATCCCACAGCAATCTGTACCCCCAGCTTTACTCCATCCCACAGCAATCTGCACCCCCAGCTTTACTTAATCCCACAGCAAGCTGCTCCCCCAGTTACACTCCATCCCACAGCAATCTGCACCCCCAGCTACACTCCATTTCACAGCAATTGCACCCCCAGCTACACTCCATCTCACAGCAATCTGCACCCCCAGCCTTACTCCATCCCACAGCAATCTGCACCCCCAGCTACACTCCATCCCACAGCAATCTGCACCCCAGCTACACTCCATTTCACAGCAATCTGCACCCCCAGCTTTACTCCATCCCACAGCAATCTGCACCCCCAGCTACACTCCATTTCACAGCAATCTGCACCCCCAGCTTTACTCCATCCCACAGCAATCTGCACCCCCAGCTTTACTCCATCCCACAGCAATCTGCACCCCCAGTTACACTCCATCCCACAGCAATCTGCACCCCCAGCTACACTCCATTTCACAGCAATCTGCACCCCCAGCTTTACTCCATCCCACAGCAATCTGTACCCCCAGCTACACTCCATCCCACAGCAATCTGCACCCCCAGTTACTCTCCATCCCACAGCAATCTGCACCCCCAGCTTTACTCCATCCCACAGCAATCTGCACCCCCAGCTTTACTCCATCTCACAGCAATCTGTACCCCCAGCTTTACTCCATTCCACAGCAATCTGCACCCCCAGCTTTACTCCATCCCACAGCAATCTGCACCCCCAGTTACTCTCCATTCCACAGCAATCTGCACCCCAGCTACACTCCATCTCACAGCAATCTGCACCCCCAGCTTTACTCCATCCCACAGCAATCTGCACCCCCAGCTACACTCCATCCCACAGCAATCTGCACCCCAGCAACACTCCATTTCACAGCAATCTGCACCCCAGCTACACTCCATCCCACAGCAATCTGCACCCCCAGCTACTCTCCATCCCACAGCAATCTGCACCCCCAGCTTTACTCCATCTCACAGCAATCTGTACCCCCAGCTTTACTCCATTCCACAGCAATCTGCGCCCCCAGCTTTACTCCATCCCACAGCAATCTGCACCCCCAGTTACTCTCCATTCCACAGCAATCTGCACCCCAGCTACACAGCATCTCACAGCAATCTGCACCCCCAGCTTTATTCCATCCCACAGCAATCTGCGCCCCCAGCTACACTCCATTTCACAGCAATCTGCACCCCAGCTACACTCCATCCCACAGCAATCTGCACCCCCAGTTACTCTCCATCCCACAGCAATCTGTACCCCCAGTTACACTCCATCTCACAGCAATCTGCACCCCCAGCTTTACTCCATCCCACAGCAATCTGCACCCCCAGCTTTACTCCATCCCACAGCAATCTGCACCCCCAGCTTTACTCCATCCCACAGCAATCTGCACCCCCAGTTACTCTCCATCCCACAGCAATCTGCACCCCCAGCTTCTCTCCATTCCACAGCAATCTGCACCCCAGCTACACTCCATTTCACAGCAATTGCACCCCCAGCTACACTCCATCTCACAGCAATCTGCACCCCCAGCCTTACTCCATCCCACAGCAATCTGCACCCCCAGTTACACTCCATCCCACAGCAATCTGTACCCCAGCTTTACTCCATCTCACAGCAATCTGCACCCCCAGCTTTACTTAATCCCACAGCAAGCTGCTCCCCCAGTTACACTCCATCCCACAGCAATCTGCACCCCCAGCTACACTACATTTCACAGCTATTGCACCCCCAGCTACACTCCATCACACAGCAATCTGCACCCCAGCCTTACTCCATCCCACAGCAATCTGCACCCCCAGCTACACTCCATCCCACAGCAATCTGCACCCCCAGCTACACTCCATTTCACAGCAATCTGCACCCCAGCTTTACTCCATCCCACAGCAATCTGCACCCCCAGCTTTACTCCATCCCACAGCAATCTGCACCCCCAGCTTTACTCCATCTCACAGCAATCTGTACCCCCAGCTTTACTCCATCCCACAGCAATCTGCACCCCAGCTTTACTCCATCCCACAGCAATCTGCACCCCCAGCTTTACTCCATCCCACAGCAATCTGCACCCCCAGTTACACTCCATCCCACAGCAATCTGCACCCCCAGCTACACTCCATCTCACAGCAATCTGCACCCCAGCAACACTCCATTTCACAGCAATCTGCACCCCAGCTTTAACTCCATCCCACAGCAATCTGCACCCCCAGTTTTACTCCATCCCACAGCAATCTGTACCCCCAGCTTTACTCCATCCCACAGCAATCTGCGCCCCCAGCTACACTCCATTTCACAGCAATCTGCACCCCCAGCTTTACTCCATCCCACAGCAATCTGCACCCCCAGTTACACTCCATCCCACAGCAATCTGCACCCCCAGTTACTCTCCATCCCACAGCAATCTGCACCCCCAGCCTTACTCCATCCGACAGCAATCTGCACCCCCAGCTTTACTCCATCCCACAGCAATCTGCACCCCCAGCTTTACTCCATCCCACAGCAATCTGCACCCCCAGCTTTACTCCATCCCACAGCAATCTGCACCCCCAGTTACTCTAAATCACACAGCAATCTGCAGCCCCAGCTTCTCTCCTTTCCACAGCAATCTGCAGCCCCAGCTGCACTCCATTTCACAGCAATCTGCACCCCCAGCTTTACTCCATCCCACAGCAATCTGCACCCCCAGTTACACTCCATCCCACAGCAATCTGTACCCCCAGCTTTACTCCATCCCACAGCAATCTGCACCCCCAGTTACTCTCCATCACACAGCAATCTGCACCCCCAGCTACTCTCCATTCCACAGCAATCTGCACCCCCAGCTACACTACATTTCACAGCAATCTGCAACCCCAGCTTTACTCCATCCCACAGCAATCTGCACCCCCAGTTACACTCCATCTCACAGCAATCTGCACCCCCAGCTTTACTCCATCCCACAGCAATCTGCGCCCCCAGCTTTACTCCATCCCACAGCAATCTGCACCCCCAGTTACACTCCATCCCACAGCAATCTGCACCCCCAGCTACACTCCATTTCACAGCAATCTGCACCCCCAGCTTTACTCCATCCCACAGCAATCTGCACCCCCAGCTACACTCCATCCCACAGCAATCTGCACCCCCAGTTACTCTCCATCCCACAGCAATCTGCACCCCCAGCTTTACTCCATCTCACAGCAATCTGCACCCCCAGCTTTACTCCATCTCACAGCAATCTGTACCCCCAGCTTTACTCCATTCCACAGCAATCTGCGCCCCCAGCTTTACTCCATCCCACAGCAATCTGCACCCCCAGTTACTCTCCATTCCACAGCAATCTGCACCCCAGCTACACTCCATCTCACAGCAATCTGCACCCCCAGCTTTATTCCATCCCACAGCAATCTGCGCCCCCAGCTACACTCCATTTCACAGCAATCTGCACCCCAGCAACACTCCATTTCACAGCAATCTGCACCCCAGCTACACTCCATCCCACAGCAATCTGTACCCCAGCTTTACTCCATCTCAGAGCAATCTGCACCCCCAGCTTTACTCCATCTCACAGCAATCTGTACCCCCAGCTTTACTCCATTCCACAGCAATCTGCGCCCCCAGCTTTAACTCCATCCCACAGCAATCTGCACCCCCAGTTACTCTCCATTCCACAGCAATCTGCACCCCAGCTACACAGCATCTCACAGCAATCTGCACCCCCAGCTTTATTCCATCCCACAGCAATCTGCGCCCCCAGCTACACTCCATTTCCCAGCAATCTGCACCCCAGCTACACTCCATCCTACAGCAAACTGCACCCCCAGTTACTCTCCATCCCACAGCAATCTGTACCCCCGGTTACACTCCATCCCACAGAAATCTGTACCCCCAGCTTTACTCCATCCCACAGCAATCTGCACCCCCAGCTTTACTCCATCCCACAGCAACCTGCAACCCCAGCTTTACTCCATCCCATAGCAAGCTGCACCCCCAGTTACTCTCCATCACACAGCAATCTGCAGCCCCAGCTTCTCTCCTTTCCACAACAATCTGCACCCCCAGCTGCACTCCATTTCACAGCAATCTGCACCCCCATCTATACTCCATCTCACAGCAATCTGTACCCCCATCTTTACTCCATCCCACAGCAATCTGCACACCCAGTTACACTCCATCTCACAGCAATCTGCACCCCCAGCTTTACTCCATCCCACAGCAATCTGCACCCCCAACTTTACTTAATCCCACAGCAAGCTGCACCCCGAGTTACACTCCATCCCACAGCAATCTGCACCCCCAGCTACACTCCATTTCACAGCAATCTCCACCCCCTGTTATTGTATATCCCACAGCAATCTGCACCTCAGCCTTACTCCATCCCACAGCAATCTGCACCCCCAGCTTCTCTCCATCCCACAGCAATCTGCACCCCCAGCTACACTCCATTTCACAGCAATCTGCACCCCCAGCCTTACTCCATCCCACAGCAATCTGCACACCCAGCTTTACTCCATCTCACAGCAATCTGCAACCCCAGCTTTACTCCATCTCACGGCAATCTGTACCCCCAGCATTACTCCATCCCACAGCAATTTGCACCCCCAGCTTTACTCCATCCCACAGCAAGCTGCACCCCCAGTTACACTCCATCTCATAGCAATCTGCACCCCCAGCGACACTCCATCTCCCAGCAATCTGTACCCCCAGCTACACTCCATTTCACAGCAATCTGTACTCCCAGCTATACTCTATCCCACTGCAATCTCCACCCCCAGTTTTACTCCATCCCACAGAAATCTGTACCCCCAGCTTTACTCCATCCCACAGCATTCTGCGCCCCCAGCTGTACTACATTTCACTGCAATCTGCACCCCCAGCTTTTCTCAATCCCACAGCAATCTGCACCCCCAGTTACACTCCATCCCACAGCAATCTGCGCCCCCAGCTACACTCCATCCCACAGCAATCTGTACCCCAAGCTTTACTCCATCCCACAGAAATCTGTACCCCCAGCTTTACTCCATCCCACAGCAATCTGCACCCCCAGCTTTACTCCATCCCACAGCAATCTGCACCCCCAGCTTTACTCCATCCCATAGCAAGCTGCACCCCCAGTTACTCTAAATCACACAGCAATCTGCAGCCCCAGCTTCTCTCCTTTCCACAGCAATCTGCAGCCCCAGCTGCACTCCATTTCACAGCAATCTGCACCCCCAGCTTTACTCCATCCCACAGCAATCTGCACACCCAGTTACACTCCATCTCACAGCAATCTGTACCCCCAGCTTTACTCCATCCCATAGCAAGCTGCACCCCCAGTTACTCTAAATCACACAGCAATCTGCAGCCCCAGCTTCTCTCCTTTCCACAGCAATCTGCAGCCCCAGCTACACTCCATTTCACAGCAATCTGCACCCCCAGCTTTACTCCATCCCACAGCAATCTGCACCCCCAGCTACACTCCATTTCACAGCAATCTGCACCCCCAGCTTTACTCCATCCCACAGCAATCTGCGCCCCCAGCTTTACGCCATCCCACAGCAATCTGCATCCCCAGTTTTACTCCATTCCACAGCAATCTGCACCCCCAGCTACACTACATTTCACAGCAATCTGCAAACCCAGCTTTACTCCATCCCACAGCAATCTGCACCCTTAGCTACACTCCATCCCACAGCAATCTGCACCCACAGTTACTCTCCATCCCACAGCAATCTGCACCCCCAGCTTTACTCCATCTCAGAGCAATCTGCACCCCCAGCTTTACTACATCTCACAGCAATCTGTACCCCCAGCTTTACTCCATTCCACAGCAATCTGCGCCCCCAGCTTTACGCCATCCCACAGCAATCTGCACCCCCAGTTACTCTCCATTCCACAGCAATCTGCACCCCAGCTACACTCCATCTCACAGCAATCTGCACCCCCAGCTTTATTCCATCCCACAGCAATCTGCGCCCCCAGCTACACTCCATTTCACAGCAATCTGCACCCCAGCAACACTCCATTTCACAGCAATCTGCACCCCAGCTACACTCCATCCCACAGCAATCTGTACCCCAGCTTTACTCCATCTCAGAGCAATCTGCACCCCCAGCTTTACTCCATCTCACAGCAATCTCTATCCCCAGCTATACTCCATTCCACAGCAATCTGCACCCTCAGCTTTACCCCATCCCACAGCAATCTGCACCCCCAGCTACACTCCATTTCACAGCAATCTGCACCCCAGCTACACTCCATCCCACAGCAATCTGCACCCCCAGCTTTATTCCATCCCACAGCAATCTGCGCCCCCAGCTACACTCCATTTCACAGCAATCTGCACCCCAGCTACACTCCATCCTACAGCAATCTGCACCCCCAGTTACTCTCCATCCCACAGCAATCTGCACCCCCGGTTACACTCCATCCCACAGCAATCTGTACCCCCAGCTTTACTCCATCCCACAGCAATCTGCACCCCCAGCTTTACTCCATCCCACAGCAATCTGCACCCCCAGCTTTACTCCATCCCACAGCAATCTGCACCCCCAGTTACTCTCCATCACACAGCAATCTGCAGCCCCAGCTTCTCTCCTTTCCACAACAATCTGCACCCCCAGCTGCACTCCATTTCACAGCAATCTGCACCCCCATCTATACTCCATCTCACAGCAATCTGTACCCCCAGCTTTACTCCATCCCACAGCAATCTGCACCCCCAGCTACACTCCATCTCACAGCAATCTGTACCCCCAGCTTTACTCCATCCCACAGCAATCTGCACCCCCAGCTTTACTTAATCCCACAGCAATCTGCACCCCCAGTTACACTCCATCCCACAGCAATCTGCACCCCCAGCTACACTCCATTTCACAGCAATCTCCACCCCCTGTTATTGTATATCCCACAGCAATCTGCACACCTCAGCCTTACTCCATCCCACAGCAATCTGCACCCCCAGCTTCTCTCCATCCCACAGCAATCTGCACCCCCAGCTAGACTCCATTTCACAGCAATCTGCACCCCAGCCTTACTCCATCCCACAGCAATCTGCACCCCCAGTTACACTCCATCCCACAGCAATCTGCACCCCCAGCTTTACTCCATCCCACAGCAATCTGCACACCCAGCTTTACTCCATCCCACAGCAATCTGCACCCCCAGCTTTACTCCATCCCACAGCAATCTGTACCCCCAGCTTTACTCCATCCCACAGCAATCTGCACCCCCAGCTTTACTTAATCCCACAGCAAGCTGCACCCCCAGTTACACTCCATCCCACAGCAATCTGCACCCCCAGCTACACTCCATCTCCCAGCAATCTGTACCCCCAGCTACACTCCATTTCACAGCAATCTGTACTCCCAGCTATACTCTATCCCACTGCAATCTGCACCCCCAGTTTTACTCCATCCCACAGAAATCTGTACCCCCAGATTTACTCCATCCCACTGCATTCTGCGCCCCCAGCTGTACTCCATTTCACAGCAATCTGCACCCCCAGCTTTTCTCAATCCCACAGCAATCTGCACCCCCAGTTACACTCCATCCCACAGCAATCTGCACCCCCAGCTGCACTCCATCCCACAGCAATCTGTACCCCCAGCTTTACTCCATCCCACAGCAATCTGTAACCCCAGCTTTACTCCATCCCACAGCAATCTGCACCCCCAGCTTTACTCCATCCCACAGCAACCTGCACCCCCAGCTTTACTCCATCCCATAGGAAGCTGCACCCCCAGTTACTCTAAATCACACAGCAATCTGCAGCCCCAGCTTCTCTCCTTTCCACAGCAATCTACAGCCCCAGCTGCACTCCATTTCACAGCAATCTGCACCCCCAGCTTTACTCCATCCCACAGCAATCTGCACCCCCAGTTACACTCCATCTCACAGCAATCTGTACCCCCAGCTTTACTCCATCCCACAGCAATCTGCACCCCCAGTTACTCTAAATCACACAGCAATCTGCAGCCCCAGCTTCTCTCCTTTCCACAGCAATCTGCAGTCCCAGCTGCACTCCATTTCACAGCAATCTGCACCCCCAGCTTTACTCCATCCCACAGCAATCTGCACACCCAGTTACACTCCATCTCACAGCAATCTGCACCCCCAGCCTTACTCCATCCCACAGCAATCTGCACCCCCAGCTTTACTTAATCCCACAGCAAGCTGCACCCCCAGTTACACTCCATCCCACAGCAATCTGCACCCCCAGCTTCCCTCCTTTCCACAGCAATCTGCACCCCCAGCTGCACTCCATTTCACAGCAATCTGCACTCCCATCTACACTCCATCTCACAGCAATCTGCACCCCCAGCTGCACTCCATTTCACAGCAATCTCCACCCCCAGTTACTCTCCATCCCACAGCAATCTGCACCCCAGCCTTACTCCATCCCACAGCAATCTGCACACCCAGTTACACTCCATCTCACAGCAATCTGCACCCCCAGCTGCACTCCATTTCACAGCAATCTCCACCCCCTGTTATACTCCATCCCACAGCAATCTGCACCCCCAGCTTTACTCCATCCCACAGCAATCTGCACCCCCAGTTACTCTCCATCCCACAGCAATCTGCACCCCCAGCTAGACTCCATCCCACAGCAATCTGCACCCCCAGTTACACTCCATTCCACAGCAATCTGCACACCCAGTTACTCTCCATCCCACAGCAATCTGCACCCCCAGCTTTACTCCATCCCACAGCAATCTGCACCCCCAGCTTTACTCCATCCCACAGCAATCTGTACCCCCAGCTTTACTCCATCCCACAGCAATCTGCACCCCCAGCTACACTCCATTTCACAGCAATCTGCACCCCAGCTACACTCCATCCCACAGCAATCTGCACCCCCAGTTACTCTCCATCCCACAGCAATCTGCACCCCCAGCTACACTCCATCCCACAGCAATCTGCACCCCCAGCTTTACTCCATCCCACAGCAACCCGCACCCTTAGCTACACTCCATCCCACAGCAATCTGCACCCCCAGCTTTATTTAATCCCACAGCAAGCTGCACCCCAGTTACACTCCATCCCACAGCAATCTGCACCCCCAGTTACACTCCATCCCACAGCAATCTGCACCCCCAGTTACTCTCCATCCCACAGCAATCTGCACCCCCAGCTTTACTTAATCCCACAGCAATCTGCACCCCCAGTTACACTCCATCCCACAGCAATCTGCACCCCAGCTACACTCCATTTCACAGCAATCTGCACCCCCAGCTTTACTCCATCTCACAGCAATCTGCACCCCCAGCTTTACTCCATCTCACAGCAATCTGTACCCCCAGCTTTACTCCATTCCACAGCAATCTGCGCTCCTAGCTTTATTCCATCCCACAGCAATCTGCACCCCCAGTTACTCTCCATCACACAGCAATCTGCACCCCCAGCTACTCTCCATTCCACAGCAATCTGCACCCCAGCTACACTACATTTCACAGCAATCTGCACCCCGAGCTTTACTCCATCTCACAGCAATCTGTACCCCCAGCTTTAACTCCATCCCACAGCAATCTGCACCCCCAGTTACTCTCCATTCCACAGCAATCTGCACCCCAGCTACACTCCATCTCACAGCAATCTGCACCCCCAGCTTTATTCCATCCCACAGCAATCTGCGCCCCCAGCTACACTCCATTTCACAGCAATCTGCACCCCAGCTACACTCCATCCTACAGCAATCTGCACCCCCAGTTACTCTCCATCCCACAGCAATCTGCACCCCCAGCTACACTCCATCCCACAGCAATCTGCACCCCCAGTTACACTCCATCCCACAGCAATCTGCGCCCCCAGCTACACTCCATCCCACAGCAATCTGCACCCCCAGCTTTACTCCATCCCACAGCAATCTGCACCCCCAGCTTTACTCCATCCCACAGCAATCTGCACCCCCAGCTTTACTCCATCCCACAGCAATCTGCACCCCCAGCTTTACTCCATCCCATAGCAAGCTGCACCCCCAGTTACTCTAAATCACACAGCAATCTGCAGCCCCAGCTTCTCTCCTTTCCACAGCAATCTGCACCCCCAGCTTCTCTCCATCCCACAGCAATCTGCAGCCCCAGTTTTACTTCATCCCACAGCAATCTGCACACCCAGCTTTACTCCATCTCACAGCAATCTGCACCCCCAGCTTTACTCCATCTCACAGCAATCTGTACCCCCAGCTTTACTCCATCCCACAGCAATCTGCACCCCCAGCTTTACTTAATCCCACAGCAAGCTGCACCCCCAGTTACACTCCATCTCACAGCAATCTGCACCCCCAGCTACACTCCATCTCACAGCAATCTGTACCCCCAGCTACACTCCATTTCACAGCAATCTGCACCCCCAGCTATACTCCATCCCACAGCAATCTGCACCCCCAGCTTTACTCCATCCCACAGCAATCTGCACCCCCAGCTTTACTCCATCCCACAGCAATCTGCGCCACCAGCTACACTCCATTTCACGGCAATCTGCACCCCGAGCTTTAATCAATCCCACATCAATCTGCTCCCCCAGTTACACTCCATCCCACAGCAATCTGCACCCCTAACTTCTCTCCATCCCACAGCAATCTGTACCCCCAGCTTTACTCCATCCCACAGAAATCTGTACCCCCAGCTTTACTCCATCCCACAGCAATCTGCACCCCCAGCTACACTCCATCCCACAGCAATCTGCACCCCCAGCTTTACTCCATCCCATAGCAAGCTGCACCCCCAGTTACTCTAAATCATACAGCAATCTGCAGCCCCAGCTTCTCTCCTTTCCACAGCAATCTGCAGCCCCAGCTGCACTCCATTTCACAGCAATCTGCACCCCCATATACACTCCATCTCACAGCAATCTGTACCCCCATCTTTACTCCATCCCACTGCAATCTGCACACCCAGTTACACTCCATCTCACAGCAATCTGTACCCCCAGCTTTACTCCATCCCACAGCAATTGCACCCCCAGCTTTATTTAATCCCACAGCAAGCTGCACCCCAGTTACACTCCATCCCACAGCAATATGCACCCCCAGTTACTCTCCATTCCACAGCAATCTGCACCCCCAGCTGCACTCCATTTCACAGCAATCTGCACCCCCAGCTACACTCCATCTCACAGCAATCTGCACCCCCAGCTGCACTCCATTTCACAGCAATCTGCACCCCCAGCTGTAACTCCATCCCACAGCAATCTGCACCCCCAGCCTTACTCCATCCCACAGCAATCTGCACCCCCAGCTACACTCCATCCCACAGCAATCTGCACCCCCAGCTGCACTCCATTTCACAGCAATCTCCACCCCCTGTTATTGTATATCCCACAGCAATCTGCACCCCAGCCTTACTCCATCCCACAGCAATCTGCACCCCCAGCTTCTCTCCATCCCACAGCAATCTGCACCCCCAGTTACACTCCATTTCACAGCAATCTGCACCCCCAGTTACACTCCATTCCACAGCAATCTGCACACCCAGTTACTCTCCATCCGACAGCAATCTGCACCCCCAGCTTTACTTAATCCCACAGCAATCTGCACCCCCAGTTACCCTCCATCCCACAGCAATCTGTACCCCAGCTTTACTCCATCTCACAGCAATCTGCACCCCCAGCTTTACTTAATCCCACAGCAATCTACACCCCCAGTTACACTCCATCCCACAGCAATCTGTACCCCAGCTTTACTCCATCTCACAGCAATCTGTACCCCCAGCTACACTCCATCCCACAGCAATCTGTACCCCCAGCTATACTCCATCCCACTGCAATCTGCACCCCCAGCTTTTCTCAATCCCACAGCAATCTGCACCCCCAGCTTCTCTCCATCCCACAGCAATCTGCAACCCCAGTTTTACTTCATCCCACAGCAATCTGCACACCCAGTTTTACTCCATCCCACAGAAATCTGTACCCCCAGCTTTACTCCATCCCACAGCATTCTGCGCCCCCAGCTACACTACATTTCACTGCAATCTGCACCCCCAGCTTTTCTCAATCCCACAGCAATCTGCACCCCCAGTTACACTCCATCCCACAGCAATCTGCATCCCCAGGTACACTCCATTTCATAGCAATCTGTATCCCCAGCTTTACTCAATCCCACAGCAATCTGCACCCCCAGTTACACACCATCCCACAGTAATCTGCACCCCCAGCCTTACTCCATCCCACAGCAATCTGTACCCCCAGTTTTACTCCATCCCACAGAAATCTGTATCCCCAGCTTTACTCCATCCCACAGCAATCTGCGCCCCCAGCTACACTCCATTTCGCAGCGATCTGCACCCTCTATCCCACAGTCATCTGCACCCCCAGTTACGCTCCATCCCACAGCAATCTGCATCCCCAGCTACACTCCATTTCATAGCAATCTGCACCCCCAGCTTTACTCAATCCCACCGCAATCTGCACCCTTAGTTACACTCCATCCCACAGCAATCTGCACCCCCAGCTTTATTTAATCCCACAGCAATCTGTACCCCCAGCTTCACTTAATCCCACAGCAAGCTGCACCCCAGCTGCACTCCATCCCACAGCAATCTGCACCCCCAGTTACTCTCCATCCCACAGCAATCTGCACCCCCAGCCTTACTCCATCCCACAGCAATCTGCACCCCCAATTACACTCCATCCCACAGCAATTTGTACTCCCAGCTACACTCCATTTCACAGCAATCTGTACTCCCAGCTATACTCTATCCCACAGCAATCTGCACCCCCAGTTACTCCATCCCACAGCAATCTGTACCCCAGCTTTACTCCATTCCACAGCAATCTGCGCCCCTAGCTTTATTCCATCCCACAGCAATCTGCACCTCCAGTTACTCTCCATCACACAGCAATCTGCACCCCCAGCTACTCTCCATTCCACAGCAATCTGCACCCCAGCTACACTCCATCTCACAGCAATCTGCACCCACAGCTTTACTCCATCCCACAGCAATCTGCACACCCAGCTTTACCCCATCCCACAGCAATCTGCAACCCCAGTTACTCTCCATTCCACAGCAATGGGCACCCCAGCTACACACCATCTCACAGCAATCTGCACCCCCAGCTTTATTCCATCCCACAGCAATCTGCGCCCCCAGCTACACTCCATTTCACAGCAATCTGCACCCCAGCTACACTCCATCCTACAGCAATCTGCACCCCCAGTTACTCTCCATCCCACAGCAATCTGCACCCCCAGCTACACTCCATCCCACAGCAATCTGCACCCCCAGCTTACACTCCATCCCACAGCAATCTGCACCCCCAGCTACACTCCATCCCACAGCAATCTGCACCCCCAGCCTTACTCCATCCCACAGCAATCTGTACCCCCAGCTTTACTCCATCCCACAGCAATCTGCACCCCCAGCTTTACTCCATCCCACAGCAATCTGCACCCCCAGCTTTACTCCATCCCACAGCAATCTGCACCCCCAGTTACTCTCCATCACACAGCAATCTTCACCCCGAGCTACTCTCCATTCCGCAGCAATCTGCACACCCAGCTTCTCTCCATCCCACAGCAATCTGCACCCCCAGCTTTACTCCATCCCACAGCAATCTGCGCCCCCAGCTTTACTCCATCTCACAGCAATCTGCACCCCCAGCTTTACTCCATCTCACGGCAATCTGTACCCCAGCATTACTCCATCCCACAGCAATCTGCACCCCCAGCTTTACTTAATCCCACAGCAAGCTGCACCCCCACTTACACTCCATCTCACAGCAATCTGCACCCCCAGCTTTACTCCATCTCACAGCAATCTGTACCCCCAGCTACACTCCATTTCACAGCAATCTGCACACCCAGCTTTATTCCATCCCACAGCAATCTGTACCCCCAGCTTTACTCCATCCCACAGAAAACTGTACCCCCAGCTTTACTCCATCCCACAGCAGTCTACGCCACCAGCTACACTCCATTTCACAGCAATCTGCACCCCGAGCTTTACTCAATCCCACAGCAATCTGCACCCCCAGTTACACTCCATCCCACAGCAATCTGCACCCCCAGCTACACTCCATCCCACAGCAATCTGTACCCCAAGCTTTACTCCATCCCACAGCAATCTGTACCCCCAGCTTTACTCCATCCCACAGCAATCTGCACCCCCAGCTTTAACTCCATCCCGCAGCAACCTGCACCCCCAGCTTTACTCCATCCCATAGCAAGCTGCACCCCCAGTTACTCTAAATCATACAGCAATCTGCAGCCCCAGCTTCTCTCCTTTCCACAGCAATCTGCAGCCCCAGCTGCACTCCATTTCACAGCAATCTGCACCCCCATATACACTCCATCTCACAGCAATCTGTACCCCCATCTTTACTCCATCCCACAGCAATCTGCACACCCAGTTACACTCCATCTCACAGCAATCTGTACCCCCAGCTTTACTCCATCCCACAGCAATCTGCACCCCCAGCTTTACTTAATCCCACAGCAAGCTGCACCCCGAGTTACACTCCATCACACAGCAATCTGCAGCCCCAGCTTCTCTCCTTTCCACAGCAATCTGCACCCCCTGTTATTGTATATCCCACAGCAATCTGCACCCCAGCCTTACTCCATCCCACAGCAATCTGCACCCCCAGCTTCTCTCCATCCCACAGCAATCTGCACCCCCAGCTACACTCCATTTCACAGCAATCTGCACCCCCAGTTACACTCCATTCCACAGCAATCTGCACCCCCAGTTACTCTCCATCCCACAGCAATCTGCACCCCCAGCTACACTCCATCCCACAGCAATCTGCACCCCCAGTTACTCTCCATCCCACAGCAATCTGCACCCCCAGTTACTCTCCATCCCACAGCAATCTGCACCCCCAGCTTTACTTAATCCCACAGCAATCTACACCCCCAGTTACACTCCATCCCACAGCAATCTGTACCCCCAGCTACACTCCATTTCACAGCAATCTGCACCCCCAGCTTTACTCCATCCCACAGCAATCTGTACACCCAGCTTTACTCCATTCCACAGCAATCTGCACCCCCAGCTACTCTCCATTCCACAGCAATCTGCACCCCAGCTACACTCCATCTCACAGCAATCTGCACCCCAAGCTACACTCCATCGCACAGCAATCTGCACCCCAGCTACACTCCATTTCACAGCAATCTGCACCCCCTGTTATTGTATATCCCACAGCAATCTGCACCCCAGCCTTACTCCATCCCACAGCAATCTGCACCCCCAGCTTCTCTCCATCCCACAGCAATCTGCACCCCCAGCTACACTCCATTTCACAGCAATCTGCACCCCCAGTTACACTCCATTCCACAGCAATCTGCACCCCCAGTTACTCTCCATCCCACAGCAATCTGCACCCCCAGCTACACTCCATCCCACAGCAATCTGCACCCCCAGTTACTCTCCATCCCACAGCAATCTGCACCCCCAGCTTCTCTCCATCCCACAGCAATCTGCACCCCCAGCTACACTCCATCCCACAGCAAGCTTCACCCCCAGTTACACTCCATCCCACAGCAATCTGTACCCCCAGCTACACTCCATTTCACAGCAATCTGCACCCCCAGCTTTACTCCATCCCACAGCAATCTGTACACCCAGCTTTACTCCATTCCACAGCAATCTGCACCCCCAGCTACTCTCCATTCCACAGCAATCTGCACCCCAGCTACCCTCCATCTCACAGCAATCTGCACCCCAAGTTACACTCCATCCCACAGCAATCTGCACCCCCAGCTACACTCCATCTCACAGCAATCTGCACCCCCAGCTTTACTCCATCCCACAGCAATCTGCACACCCAGCTTTACTCCATCCCACAGCAATCTGCACCCCCAGTTACTCTCCATTCCACAGCAATCTGCACCCCAGCTACACACCATCTCACAGCAATCTGCACCCCCAGCTTTATTCCATCCCACAGCAATCTGCGCCCCCAGCTACACTCCATTTCACAGCAATCTGCACCCCAGCTACACTCCATCCTACAGCAATCTGCACCCCCAGTTACTCTCCATCCCACAGCAATCTGCACCCCCAGCTTTACTCCATCCCACAGCAATCTGCACCCCCAGTTACACTCCATCCCACAGCAATCTGCACCCCCAGCTACACTCCATCCCACAGCAATCTGCACACCCAGCTTTACTCCATCCCACAGCAATCTGTACCCCCAGCTTTACTCCATCCCACAGAAATCTGTACCCCCAGCTTTACTCCATTCCACAGCAATCTGCGCCCCCAGCTTTACTCCATCCCACAGCAATCTGCACCCCCAGTTACTCTCCATCACACAGCAATCTTCACCCCTAGCTACTCTCCATTCCACAGCAATCTGCACACCCAGCTTTACTCCATCCCACAGCAATCTGCACCCCCAGTTTTACTCCATCCCACAGCAATCTGCACCCCCAGCTTTACTCCATCTCAGAGCAATCTGCACCCCCAGCTTTACTCCATCTCACAGCAATCTGTACCCCCAGCTTTACTCCATCCCACAGCAATCTGCACCCCCAGCTTTACTTAATCCCACAGCAAGCTGCACCCCCAGTTACACTCCATCCCACAGCAATCTGCACCCCCAGCTTTACTCCATCCCACAGCAATCTGCACCCCCAGTTACACTCCATTTCACAGCAATCTGCACCCCCAGCTTTACTCCATCCCACAGCAATCTGCACCCTTAGCTACACTCCATCCCACAGCAATCTGCACCCACAGTTACTCTCCATCCCACAGCAATCTGCACCCCCAGCTTTACTCCATCTCACAGCAATCTGCACCCCCAGCTTTACTCCATCTCACAGCAATCTGTACCCCCAGCTTTACTCCATTCCACAGCAATCTGCGCCCCCAGCTTTACTCCATCCCACAGCAATCTGCACCCCCAGTTACTCTCCATCCCACAGCAATCTGTACCCCAGCTTTACTCCATCTCAGAGCAATCTGCACCCCCAGCTTTACTACATCTCACAGCAATCTGTACCCCCAGCTTTACTCCATTCCACAGCAATCTGCGCCCCCAGCTACCCTCCATCTCACAGCAATCTGCACCCCAAGTTACACTCCATCGCACAGCAATCTGCTCCACCAGCTACACTCCATCTCACAGCAATCTGCACCCCCAGCTTTACTCCATCCCACAGCAATCTGCACCCCCAGCTTTACTCCATCCCACAGCAATCTGCACCCCCAGTTACTCTCCATTCCACAGCAATCTGCACCCCAGCTACACACCATCTCACAGCAATCTGCACCCCCAGCTTTATTCCATCCCACAGCAATCTGCGCCCCCAGCTACACTCCATTTCACAGCAATCTGCACCCCAGCTACACTCCATCCTACAGCAATCTGCACCCCCAGTTACTCTCCATCCCACAGCAATCTGCACCCCAGCTACACTCCATCCCACAGCAATCTGCACCCCCAGTTACACTCCATCCCACAGCAATCTGCACCCCCAGTTACACTCCATCCCACAGCAATCTGTACCCCCAGCTTTACTCCATCTCACAGCAATCTGTACCCCCAGCTTTACTCCATCCCACAGCAATCTGCACCCCCAGCTTTACTCCATCCCACAGCAATCTGCACCCCCAGCTTTACTCCATCCCACAGCAATCTGCACCCCCAGTTACTCTAAATCACACAGCAATCTGCACCCCCAGCTTCTCTCCATTCCACAGCAATCTGCACCCCCAGCTTCTCTCCATCCCACAGCAATCTGCACCCCCAGCTTTACTCCATCCCACAGCAATCTGCACCCCAGCTTTACTCCATCTCACAGCAATCTGCACCCCCAGCTTTACTCCATCTCACAGCAATCTGTACCCCCAGCTTTACTCCATCCCACAGCAATCTGCACCCCCAGCTTTACTTAATCCCACAGCAAGCTGCACCCCCAGTTACACTCCATCCCACAGCAATCTGCACCCCCAGCTACTCTCCATCCCACAGCAATCTGCACCCCCAGCTACACTACATTTCACAGCAATCTGCAACCCCAGCTTTACTCCATCCCACAGCAATCTGCACCCTTAGCTACACTCCATCCCACAACAATCTGCACCCCCAGTTACTCTCCATCCCACAGCAATCTGCACCCCCAGCTTTACTCCATCTCACAGCAATCTGCACCCCCAGCTTTACTCCATCTCACAGCAATCTGTACCCCCAGCTTTACTCCATTCCACAGCAATCTGCACCCCCAGCTTTACTTAATCCCACAGCAATCTACACCCCCAGTTACCCTCGATCCCACAGCAATCTGTACCCCAGCTTTACTCCATCTCAGAGCAATCTGCACCCCCAGCTTTACTCCATCTCACAGCAATCTGTACCCCCAGCTTTACTCCATTCCACAGCAATCTGCGCCCCCAGCTTTAACTCCATCCCACAGCAATCTGCACCCCCAGCTACACTCCATCCCACAGCAATCTGCACCCCCAGCTACACTCCATTTCACAGCAATCTGCACCCCCAGCTTTACTCCATCCCACAGCAATCTGCACCCCCAGCTACACTCCATCCCACAGCAATCTGCACCCACAGTTACTCTCCATCCGACAGCAATCTGCACCCCCAGCTTTACTCCATCTCACAGCAATCTGCACCCCCAGCTTTACTACATCTCACAGCAATCTGTACCCCCAGCTTTACTCCATTCCACAGCAATCTGCGCCCCCAGCTTTACTCCATCCCACAGCAATCTGCACCCCCAGTTACTCTCCATTCCACAGCAATCTGCACCCCAGCTACACTCCATCTCACAGCAATCTGCACCCCCAGCTTTATTCCATCCCACAGCAATCTGCGCCCCCAGCTACACTCCATTTCACAGCAATCTGCACCCCAGCTACACTCCATTTCACAGCAATCTGCACCCCAGCTACACTCCATCCCACAGCAATCTGTACCCCCAGCTTTACTCCATCTCAGAGCAATCTGCACCCCCAGCTTTACTCCATCTCACAGCAATCTGTACCCCCAGCTTTACTCCATTCCACAGCAATCTGCGCCCCCAGCTTTAACTCCATCCCACAGCAATCTGCACCCCCAGTTACTCTCCATCCCACAGCAATCTGCACCCCCAGTTACTCTCCATCTCACAGCAATCTGCACCCCCAGCTTTATTCCATCCCACAGCAATCTGCGCCCCCAGCTACACTCCATTTCACAGCAATCTGCACCCCAGCTACACTCAATCCTACAGCAATCTGCACCCCCAGTTACTCTCCATCCCACAGCAATCTGCACCCCCAGTTACACTCCATCCCACAGCAATCTGTACCCCCAGCTTTACTCCATCCCACAGCAATCTGCACCCCCAGCTTTACTCCATCCCACAGCAATCTGCAACCCCAGCTTTACTCCATCCCACAGCAATCTGCACCCCCAGTTACTCTCCATCACACAGCAATCTGCACCCCCAGCTTTACTCCATCCCACAGCAATCTGCACCCCCAGCTACACTCCATTTCACAGCAATCTGCACCCCCAGCTACACTCCATCTCACAGCAATCTGTACCCCCAGCTTTACTCCATCCCACAGCAATCTGCACCCCCAGTTACACTCCATCTCACAGCAATCTGTACCCCCAGCTTTACTCCATCCCACAGCAATCTGCACCCCCAGCTTTACTTAATCCCACAGCAAGCTGCACCCCCAGTTACACTCCATCCCACAGCAATCTGCACCCCCAGCTACACTCCATTTCACAGCAATCTCCACCCCCTGTTATTGTACTCCATCCCACAGCAATCTGCACCCCCAGCCTTACTCCATCCCACAGCAATCTGCACACCCAGCTTTACTCCATCCCACAGCAATCTGCACCCCCAGCTACACTCCATTTCACAGCAATCTGCAGCCCCAGCCTTACTCCATCCCACAGCAATCTGCACCCCCAGTTACTCTCCATCCCACAGCAATCTGCACCCCCAGCTTTACTCCATCCCACAGCAATCTGCACCCCCAGCTTTACTCCATCTCACAGCAATCTGCACCCCCAGCTTTACTCCATCTCACAGCAATCTGTACCCCAGCATTACTCCATCCCACAGCAATTTGCACCCCCAGCTTTACTTAATCCCACAGCAAGCTGCACCCCCAGTTACACTCCATCTCACAGCAATCTGCACCCCCAGCTACACTCCATCCCACAGCAATCTGTACCCCCAGCTACACTCCATTTCACAGCAATCTGCACACCCAGCTTTACTCCATCCCACAGCAATCTGCACACCCAGCTTTATTCCATCCCACAGCAATCTGTACCCCCAGCTTTACTCCATCCCACAGAAAACTGTACACCCAGCTTTACTCCATCTCACAGCAATCTGCGCCCCCAGCTGCACTACATTTCACTGCAATCTGCACCCCCAGCTTTTCTCAATCCCACAGCAATCTGCACCCCCAGTTACACTCCATCTCACAGCAATCTGTACCCCCAGCTTTACTCCTTCCCACAGCAATCTGCACCCCCAGCTTTACTCAATCCCACAGCAAGCTGCACCCCCAGTTACACTCCATCCCACAGCAATCTGCACCCCCAGCTTCTCTCCATCCCACAGCAATCTGCACCCCCAGCTACACTCCATTTCACAGCAATCTGCACCCCCAGCTACACTCCATCTCACAGCAATCTGTACCCCCAGCTTTACTCCATCCCACAGCAATCTGCACCCCCAGTTACACTCCATCCCACAGCAATCTGCACCCCCAGCTACACTCCATTTCACAGCAATCTGCACCCCCAGTTACTCTCCATCCCACAGCAATCTGCACCCCCAGCCTTACTCCATCCGACAGCAATCTGCACCCCCAGCTACTCTCCATCCCACAGCAATCTGCACCCCCAGCTACACTCCATTTCACAGCAATCTGCACCCCCAGCCTTACTCCATCCCACAGCAATCTGCACCCCCAGTTACTCTCCATCCCACAGCAATCTGCACCCCCAGCCTTACTCCATCCCACAGCAATCTGTACCCCCAGCTTTACTCCATCTCACAGCAATCTGCACCCCCAGCTTTACTCCATCTCACAGCAATCTGTACCCCCAGCTTTACTCCATCCCACAGCAATCTGCACCCCCAGCTTTACTTAATCCCACAGCAATCTGCACCCCCAGTTACACTCCATCCCACAGCAATCTGCACCCCCAGCTACACTCCATCTCACAGCAATCTGCACCCCCAGCTACACTCCATTTCACAGCAATCTGTACTCCCAGCTATACTCTATCCCACTGCAATCTGCACCCCCAGTTTTACTCCATCCCACAGCAATCTGTACCCCCAGCTTTACTCCATCCCACAGAAATCTGTACCCCCAGCTTTACTCCATCCCACAGCAATCTACGCCACCAGCTACACTCCATTTCACAGCAATCTGCACCCCCAGCTTTACTCCATCCCACAGCAATCTGCACCCCCAGCTACACTCCATCCCACAGCAATCTGTACCCCCAGCTTTACTCCATCCCACAGCAATCTGCACCCCCAGCTTTACTTAATCCCACAGCAATCTGCACCCCCAGTTACACTCCATCCCACAGCAATCTGCACCCCTAACTTCTCTCCATCCCACAGCAATCTCCACCCCAAGCTACACTACATTTCACAGCAATCTGCACCCCCAGCTACACTCCATCTCACAGCAATCTGCACCCCAGCTACACTCCATCCTACAGCAATCTGCACCCCCAGTTACACTCCATCACACAGCAATCTGCACCCCCAGCTACACTCCATTTCACAGCAATCTCCACCCTCTGTTATTGTATATCCCACAGCAATCTGCACCCCCAGCCTTACTCCATCCGACAGCAATCTGCACCCCCAGCTTCTCTCCATCCCACAGCAATCTGCACCCCCAGCTACACTCCATTTCACAGCAATCTGCACCCCCAGGTACACTCCATTCCACAGCAATCTGCACCCCCAGTTACTCTCCATCCCACAGCAATCTGCACCCCCAGTTACTCTCCATCCCACAGCAATCTGCACCCCCAGTTACACTCCATCCCACAGCAATCTGCACCCCCAGCTTTACTCCATCTCACAGCAATCTGTACCCCCAGCATAACTCCATCCCACAGCAATCTGCACCCCCAGCTTTACTTAATCCCACAGCAATCTGCACCCCCAGTTACACTCCATCCCACAGCAATCTGCACCCCCAGCTACACTCCATCTCACAGCAATCTGTACCCCCAGCTACACTGTATTTCACAGCAATCTGTACCCCCAGCATTACTCCATCTGACAGCAATCTGTACCCCCAGCTTTACTCCATTCCACAGCAATCTGCACCCCCAGCTTTACTCCATCCCACAGCAATCTGCGCCCCCAGCTGCACTCCATTTCACAGCAATCTGCACCCCCAGCTTTACTCCATCCCACAGCAATCTGCACCCCCAGTTACACTCCATCCCACAGCAATCTGCGCCCCCAGCTACACTCCATCCCACAGCAATCTGTACCCCAAGCTTTACTCCATCCCACAGCAATCTGTACCCCCAGCTTTACTCCATCCCACAGCAATCTGCACCCCCAGCTTTACTCCATCCCACAGCAATCTGCACCCCCAGCTTTACTCCATCCCATAGCAAGCTGCACCCCCAGTTACTCGAAATCACACAGCAATTCCTTTCCACAGCAATCTGCACCCCCAGCTTCTCTCCATCCCACAGCAATCTGCAACCCCAGTTTTACTTCATCCCACAGCAATCTGCACACCCAGCTTTACTCCATCTCACAGCAAGCTGCACCCACAGTTACACTCCATCTCATAGCAATCTGCACCCCCAGCTACACTCCATTTCACAGCAATCTGTACTCCCAGCTATACTCTATCCCACTGCAATCTGCACCCCCAGTTTTACTCCATCCCACAGAAATCTGTACCCCCAGCTTTACTCTATCCCACAGCATTCTGCGCCCCCAGCTGCACTACATTTCACTGCAATCTGCACCCCCAGCTTTTCTCAATCCCACAGCAATCTGCACCCCCAGTTACACTCCATCCCACAGCAATCTGCACCCCCAGCTACACTCCATCTCACAGCAATCTGTACCCCCAGCTTTACTCCATCCCACAGAAATCTGTACCCCCAGCTTTACTCCATCCCACAGCACTCTGCACCCCCAGCTTTACTCCATCCCACAGCAACCTGCACCCCCAGCTTTACTCCATCCCATAGCAAGCTGGACCCCCAGTTACTCTAAATCACACAGCAATCTGCAGCCCCAGCTTCTCTCCTTTCCACAGCAATCTGCAGCCCCAGCTGCACTCCATTTCACAGCAATCTGCACCCCCAGCTTTACTCCATCTCAGAGCAATCTGTACCCCCAGCTTTACTCCATTCCACAGCAATCTGCGCCCCCAGCTTTACGCCATCCTACAGCAATCTGCACCCCAAGTTACACTCCATCCCACAGCAATCTGCTCCACCAGCTACACTCCATTTCACAGCAATCTGCACCCCCAGCTTTGCTCCATCCCACAGCAACCCGCACCCTTAGCTGCACTCCATCCCACAGCAAACTGCACCCACAGTTACTCTCCATCCCACAGCAATCTGTACCCCAGCTTTACTCCATCTCAGAGCAATCTGCACCCCCAGCTTTACTCCATCTCACAGCAATCTGTACCCCCAGCTTTACTCCATTCCACAGCAATCTGCGCCCCCAGCTTTACTCCATCCCACAGCAATCTGCACCCCCAGTTACTCTCCATTCCACAGCAATCTGCACCCCAGCTACACTCCATCTCACAGCAATCTGCACCCCCAGCTTTATTCCATCCCACAGCAATCTGCGCCCCCAGCTACACTCCATTTCACAGCAATCTGCACCCCAGCAACACTCCATTTCACAGCAATCTGCACCCCAGCTACACTCCATCCCACAGCAATCTGTACCCCAGCTTTACTCCATCTCACAGCAATCTGCACCCCCAGCTTTACTCCATCTCACAGCAATCTGTATCCCCAGCTATACTCCATTCCACAGCAATCTGCGCCCTCAGCTTTACCCCATCCCACAGCAATCTGCACCCCCAGTTACTCTCCATTCCACAGCAATCTGCACCCCAGCTACACACCATCTCACAGCAATCTGCACCCCCAGCTTTATTCCATCCCACAGCAATCTGCGCCCCCAGCTACACTCCATTTCACAGCAATCTGCACCCCAGCTACACTCAATCCTACAGCAATCTGCACCCCCAGTTACTCTCCATCCCACAGCAATCTGTACCCCCGGTTACACTCCATCCCACAGAAATCTGTACCCCTAGCTTTACTCCATCCCACAGCAATCTGCACCCCCAGCTTTACTCCATCCCACAGCAATCTGCACCCCCAGCTTTACTCCATCCCATAGCAAGCTGCACCCCCAGTTACTCTCCATCACACAGCAATCTGCAGCCCCAGCTTCTCTCCTTTCCACAACAATCTGCACCCCCAGCTGCACTCCATCCCACAGCAATCTGCGCCCCCAGCTACACTCCATCCCACAGCAATCTGTACCCCAAGCTTTACTCCATCCCACAGAAATCTGTACCCCCAGCTTTACTCCATCCCACAGCAATCTGCACCCCCAGCTTTACTCCATCCCACAGCAATCTGCACCCCCAGCTTTACTCCATCCCATAGCAAGCTGCACCCCCAGTTACTCTAAATCACACAGCAATCTGCAGCCCCAGCTTCTCTCCTTTCCACAGCAATCTGCAGCCCCAGCTGCACTCCATTTCACAGCAATCTGCACCCCCAGCTTTACTCCATCTCAGAGCAATCTGTACCCCCAGCTTTACTCCATTCCACAGCAATCTGCGCCCCCAGCTTTACTCCATCCCACAGCAATCTGCACCCCCAGCTACACTCCATCCCACAGCAATCTGCACCCCCAGCTACACTCCATTTCACAGCAATCTGCACCCCCAGCTTTACTCCATCCCACAGCAACCCGCACCCTTAGCTACACTCCATCCCACAGCAATCTGCACCCCCAGTTACTCTCCATCCCACAGCAATCTGCACCCCTAGTTACTCTTCATCCCACAGCAATCTGCACCCCCAGCTTTACTACATCTCACAGCAATCTGTACCCCCAGCTTTACTCCATTCCACAGCAATCTGCGCCCCCAGCTTTACTCCAACCCACAGCAATCTGCACCCCCAGTTACTCTCCATTCCACAGCAATCTGCACCCCAGCTACACAGCATCTCACAGCAATCTGCACCCCCAGCTTTATTCCATCCCACAGCAATCTGCGCCCCCAGCTACACTCCATTTCACAGCAATCTGCACCCCAGCTACACTCCATCCTACAGCAATCTGCACCCCCAGTTACTCTCCATCCCACAGCAATCTGCACCCCCAGCCTTACTCCATCCCACAGCAATCTGTACCCCCAGCTTTACTCCATCCCACAGCAATCTGCACCCCCAGCTTTACTCCATCCCACAGCAATCTGCACCCCCAGCTTTACTCCATCCCACAGCAAGCTGCACCCCCAGTTACTCTCCATCCCACAGCAATCTGCACCCCCAGCTTCTCTCCTTTCCACAGCAATCTGCACCCCCAGCTACACTCCATCCCACAGCAATCTGCACCCCCAGCTACACTCCATCCCACAGCAATCTGCACCCCCAGCTTTACTCCATCCCACAGCAATCTGCACCCCCAGCTTTACTCCATCCCACAGCAATCTGCACCCCCAGCTTTACTCCATCCCACAGCAATCTGTACCCCCAGCTTTACTCCATCCCACAGCAATCTGCACCCCCAGTTACTCTAAATCACACAGCAATCTGCACCCCCAGCTTCTCTCCATCCCACAGCAATCTGTACCCCCAGCTACACTCCATTTCACAGCAATCTGTACCCCCAGCATTACTCCATCTCACAGCAATCTGTACCCCCAGCTTTACTCCATTCCACAGCAATCTGCGCCCCCAGCTTTACTCCATCCCACAGCAATCTGCACCCCAAGTTACACTCCATCCCACAGCAATCTGCTCCACCAGCTACACTCCATTTCACAGCAATCTGCACCCCCAGCTTTGCTCCATCCCACAGCAACCCGCACCCTTAGCTACACTCCATCCCACAGCAATCTGCACCCACAGTTACTCTCCATCCGACAGCAATCTGCACCCCCAGCTTTACTCCATCTCAGAGCAATCTGCACCCCCAGCTTTACTACATCTCACAGCAATCTGTACCCCCAGCTTTACTCCATTCCACAGCAATCTGCGCCCCCAGCTTTACGCCATCCTACAGCAATCTGCACCCCCAGTTACTCTCCATTCCACAGCAATCTGCACCCCAGCTACACTCCATCTCACAGCAATCTGCACCCCCAGCTTTATTCCATCCCACAGCAATCTGCGCCCCCAGCTACACTCCATTTCACAGCAATCTGCACCCCAGCAACACTCCATTTCACAGCAATCTGCACCCTAGCTACACTCCATCCCACAGCAATCTGTACCCCAGCTTTACTCCATCTCAGAGCAATCTGCACCCCCAGCTTTACTCCATCTCACAGCAATCTGTATCCCCAGCTATACTCCATTCCACAGCAATCTGCGCCCTCAGCTTTACCCCATCCCACAGCAATCTGCACCCCCAGTTACTCTCCATTCCACAGCAATCTGCACCCCAGGTACACCCCATCTCACATCAATCTGCACCCGCAGCTTTATTCCATCCCACAGCAATCTGCGCCCCCAGCTACACTCCATTTCCCAGCAATCTGCACCCCAGCTACACTCAATCCTACAGCAAACTGCACCCCCAGTTACTCTCCATCCCACAGCAATCTGTACCCCCGGTTACACTCCATCCCACAGAAATCTGTACCCCCAGCTTTACTCCATCCCACAGCAATCTGCACCCCCAGCTTTACTCCATCCCACAGCAACCTGCAACCCCAGCTTTACTCCATCCCATAGCAAGCTGCACCCCCAGTTACTCTCCATCACACAGCAATCTGCAGCCCCAGCTTCTCTCTTTTCCACAACAATCTGCACCCCCAGCTGCACTCCATTTCACAGCAATCTGCACCCCCATCTATACTCCATCTCACAGCAATCTGCACACCCAGTTACACTCCATCTCACAGCAATCTGTACCCCCAGCTTTACTCCATCCCACAGCAATTGCACCCCCAACTTTACTTAATCCCACAGCAAGCTGCACCCCGAGTTACACTCCATCCCACAGCAATCTGCACCCCCAGCTACACTCCATTTCACAGCAATCTCCACCCCCTGTTATTGTATATCCCACAGCAATCTGCACCTCAGCCTTACTCCATCCCACAGCAATCTGCACCCCCAGCTTCTCTCCATCCCACAGCAATCTGCACCCCCAGCTAGACTCCATTTCACAGCAATCTGCACCCCAGCCTTACTCCATCCCACAGCAATCTGCACCCCCAGCATCTCTCCATCCCACAGCAATCTGCAACCCCAGTTTTACTTCATCCCACAGCAATCTGCACACCCAGCTTTACTCCATCTCACAGCAATCTGCACCCCCAGCTTTACTCCATCTCACGGCAATCTGTACCCCCAGCTTTACTCCATCCCACAGCAATCTGCACCCCCAGCTTTACTTAATCCCACAGCAAGCTGCACCCCCAGTTACACTCCATCCCACAGCAATCTGCACCCCCAGCTACACTCCATCTCACAGCAATCTGTACCCCCAGCTACACTCCATTTCACAGCAATCTGTACTCCCAGCTATACTCTATCCCACAGCAATCTGCACCCCCAGTTTTACTCCATCCCACAGAAACCTGTACCCGCAGCTTTACTCCATCCCACAGCATTCTGCGCCGCCAGCTGCACTACATTTCACTGCAATCTGCACCCCCAGTTACACTCCATCTCACAGCAATCTGTACCCCCAGCTTTACTCCATCCCACAGCAATTGCACCCCCAGCTTTACTTAATCCCACAGCAAGCTGCACCCCCAGTTACACTCCATCACACAGCAATCTGCAGCCCCAGCTTCTCTCCTTTTCACAGCAATCTGCACCCCCAGCTGCACTCCATTTCACAGCAATCTGCACTCCCATCTGCACTCCATCTCACTGCAATCTGCACCCCCAGCTTTTCTCAATCCCACAGCAATCTGCACCCCCAGTTACACTCCATCCCACAGCAATCTGCGCCCCCAGCTACACTCCATCCCACAGCAATCTGCACCCCCAGCCTTACTCCATCCCACAGCAATCTGTACACCCAGCTTTACTCCATCCCACAGCAATCTGCACCCCCAGCTTTACTCCATCCCACAGCAATCTGCACCCCCAGCTTTACTCCATCCCATAGCAAGCTGCACCCCCAGTTACTCTAAATCATACAGCAATCTGCAGCCCCAGCTTCTCTCCTTTCCACAGCAATCTGCAGCCCCAGCTGCACTCCATTTCACAGCAATCTGCACCCCCAGCTACACTCCATCTCACAGCAATCTGTACCCCCAGCTTTACTCCATCTCACAGCAATCTGCACCCCCAGTTACACTCCATCTCACAGCAATCTGTACCCCCAGCTTTACTCCATCCCACAGCAATTGCACCCCCAGCTTTACTTAATCCCACAGCAAGCTGCACCCCCAGTTACTCTCCATCACACAGCAATCTGCAGCCCCAGCTTCTCTCCTTTCCACAGCAATCTGCACCCCCAGCTGCACTCCATTTCACAGCAATCTGCACCCCCAGCTACACTCCATCTCACAGCAATCTGCACCCCCAGCTTTACTCCATCCCACAGCAATCTGCACCCCCAGCTTTACTCCATCCCACAGCAATCTGCGCCCCCAGCTACACTCCATTTCACAGCAATCTGCACCCCGAGCTTTACTCAATCCCACAGCAATCTGCACCCCCAGTTACACTCCATCCCACAGCAATCTGCACCCCCAGCTTTACTCCATCCCACAGCAATTGCACCCCCAGCTTTACTTAATCCCACAGCAAGCTGCACCCCGAATTACACTCCATCATACAGCAATCTGCAGCCCCAGCTTCCCTCCTTTCCACAGCAATCAGCACCCCCAGCTGCACTCCATTTCACAGCAATCTGCACCCCCATCTACACTCCATCTCACAGCAATCTGTACCCCCAGCTTTACTCCATCCCACAGCAATCTGCACCCCCAGTTACACTCCATCCCACAGCAATCTGCACCCCCAGCTACACTCCATTTCACAGCAATCTCCACCCCCTGTTATTGTATATCCCACAGCAATCTGCACCCCCAGCCTTACTCCATCCCACAGCAATCTGCACCCCCAGCTTCTCTCCATCCCACAGCAATCTGCACCCCCAGCTAGACTCCATTTCACAGCAATCTGCACCCCCAGGTACACTCCATTCCACAGCAATCTGCACCCCCAGTTACTCTCCATCCCACAGCAATCTGCACCCCTAGTTACTCTCCATCCCACAGCAATCTGCACCCCCAGTTACACTCCATCTCACAGCAATCTGCACCCCCAGCTTTACTCCATCTCACAGCAATCTGTACCCCCAGCTTTACTCCATCCCACAGCAATTTGCACCCTCAGCTTTACTTAATCCCACAGCAAGCTGCACCCCCAGTTACACTCCATCTCACAGCAATCTGCACCCCCAGCTACACTCCATCCCACAGCAATCTGTACCCCCAGCTACACTCCATTTCACAGCAATCTGTACTCCCAGCTATACTCCATCCCACAGCAATCTGCACCCCCAGTTTTACTCCATCCCACAGCAATCTGTACCCCCAGCTTTACTCCATCCCACAGCATTCTGCGCCCCCAGCTGCACTGCATTTCACTGCAATCTGCACCCCCAGCTTTACTCCATCCCACAGCAATCTGCGCCCCCAGCTACACTCCATTTCACAGCAATCTGCACCCCCAGCTACACTCCATCCCACAGCAATCTGCATCCCCAGCTTTACTCCATCCCACAGCAATCTGCACCCCCAGCTTTACTCCATCCCACAGCAATCTGCACCCCCAGCTTTACTCCATCCCACAGCAAGCTGCACCCCCAGTTACTCTAAATCACACAGCAATCTGCAGCCCCAGCTTCTCTCCTTTCCACAGCAATCTGCACCCCCAGCTTCTCTCCATCCCACAGCAATCTGCAACCCCAGTTTTACTTCATCCCACAGCAATCTGCACACCCAGCTTTACTCCATCTCACAGCAATCTGCACCCCCAGCTTTACTCCATCTCACGGCAATCTGTACCCCAGCATTACTCCATCCCACAGCAATTTGCACCCTCAGCTTTACTTAATCCCACAGCAAGCTGCACCCACAGTTACACTCCATCTCATAGCAATCTGCACCACCAGCTACACTCCATTTCACAGCAATCTGTACTCCCAGCTATACTCTATCCCACAGCAATCTGCACCCCCAGTTTTACTCCATCCCACAGAAATCTGTACCCCCAGCTTTACTCCATCCCACAGCAATCTGCGCCCCCAGCTACACTCCATTTCACTGCAATCTGCACCCCCAGCTTTTCTGAATCCCACAACAATCTGCACCCCCAGTTACACTCCATCCCACAGCAATCTGCGCCCCCAGCTACACTCCATCCCACAGCAATCTGCACCCCCAGCTTTACTCCATCCCACAGCAATCTGCACCCCCAGCTACACTCCATCCCACTGCAATCTGCACCCCCAGTTACTCTAAATCATACAGCAATCTGCAGCCCCAGCTTCTCTCCTTTCCACAGCAATCTGCAGCCCCAGCTGCACTCCATTTCACAGCAATCTGCACCCCCATCTACACTCCATCTCACAGCAATCTGTACCCCCATCTTTACTCCATCCCACAGCAATCTGCACACCCAGTTACACTCCATCTCACAGCAATCTGTACCCCCAGCTTTACTCCATCCCACAGCAATTGCACCCCCAGCTTTACTTAATCCCACAGCAAGCTGCACCCCGAGTTACACTCCATCACACAGCAATCTGCAGCCCCAGCTTCTCTCCTTTCCACAGCAATCTGCACCCCCAGCTGCACTCCATTTCACAGCAATCTGCACCCCCATCTACACTCCATCTCACAGCAATCTGTACCCCCATCTTTACTCCATCCCACAGCAATCTGCACACCCAGCTTAACTCCATCTCACAGCAATCTGCGCCCCCAGCTGCACTCCATTTCACAGCAATCTGCACCCCCAGCTTTTCTCAATCCCACAGCAATCTGCACCCCCAGTTACACTCCATCTCACAGCAATCTGTACCCCCAGCTTTACTCCTTCCCACAGCAATTGCACCCCCAGCTTTACTTAATCCCACAGCAAGCTGCACCCCGAATTACACTCCATCATACAGCAATCTGCAGCCCCAGCTTCCCTCCTTTCCACAGCAATCAGCACCCCCAGCTGCACTCCATTTCACAGCAATCTGCACCCCCATCTACACTCCATCTCACAGCAATCTGTACCCCCAGCTTTACTCCATCCCACAGCAATCTGCACACCCAGTTACACTCCATCTCACAGCAATCTGCACCCCCAGCTACACTCCATTTCACAGCAATCTCCACCCTCTGTTATTGTATATCCCACAGCAATCTGCACCCCAGCCTTACTCCATCCCACAGCAATCTGCACCCCCAGCTTCTCTCCATCCCACAGCAATCTGCACCCCCAGCTAGACTCCATTTCACAGCAATCTGCACCCCCAGTTACACTCCATCCCACAGCAATCTGCACCCCCAGTTACACTCCATTCCACAGCAATCTTCACCCACAGTTACTCTCCATCCGACGGCAATCTGCACCCCCAGTTACACTCCATCCCACAGCAATCTGCACCCCCAGCTTTACTCCATCTCACGGCAATCTGTACCCCAGCATTACTCCATCCCACAGCAATTTGCACCCTCAGCTTTACTTAATCCCACAGCAAGCTGCACCCCCAGTTACACTCCATCTCATAGCAATCTGCACCCCCAGCTACACTCCATCTCCCAGCAATCTGTACCCCCAGCTACACTCCATTTCACAGCAATCTGTACTCCCAGCTATACTCTATCCCACTGCAATCTGCACCCCCAGTTTTACTCCATCCCACAGAAATCTGTACCCCCAGCTTTACTCCATCCCACAGCATTCTGCGCCCCCAGCTGCACTGCATTTCACTGCAATCTGCACCCCCAGCTTTACTCCATCCCACAGCATTCTGCGCCCCCAGCTGCACTACATTTCACTGCAATCTGCACCCCCAGTTACACTCCATCCCACAGAAATCTGCGCCCCCAGCTTTACTCCATCCCACAGCAATCTGCACCCCAAGCTTTACTCCATCCCACAGAAATCTGTACCCCCAGCTTTACTCCATCCCACAGCAATCTGCACCCCCAGCTTTACTCCATCCCACAGCAACCTGCACCCCCAGCTTTACTCCATCCCATAGCAAGCTGCACCCCCAGTTACTCTAAATCACACAGCAATCTGCAGCCCCAGCTTCTCTCCTTTCCACAGCAATCTGCACCCACAGCTTCTCTCCATCCCACAGCAATCTGCAACCCCAGTTTTACTTCATCCCACAGCAATCTGCACACCCAGCTTTACTCCATCTCACAGCAATCTGCACCCCCAGCTTTACTCCATCTCACGGCAATATGTACCCCAGCATTACTCCATCCCACAGCAATTTGCACCCTCAGCTTTACTTAATCCCACAGCAAGCTGCACCCACAGTTACACTCCATCTCATAGCAATCTGCACCACCAGCTACACTCCATTTCACAGCAATCTGTACTCCCAGCTATACTCTATCCCACTGCAATCTGCACCCCCAGTTTTACTCCATCCCACAGAAATCTGTACCCCCAGCTTTACTCCATCCCACAGCATTCTGCGCCCCCAGCTGCACTACATTTCACTGCAATCTGCACCCCCAGCTTTTCTCAATCCCACAGCAATCTGCACCCCCAGTTACACTCCATCCCACAGCAATCTGCGCCCCCAGCTACACTCCATCCCACAGCAATCTGTACCCCAAGCTTTACTCCATCCCACAGAAATCTGTAACCCCAGCTTTACTCCATCCCACAGCAATCTGCACCCCCAGCTTTACTCCATCCCACAGCAACCTGCACCCCCAGCTTTACTCCATCCCATAGCAAGCTGCACCCCCAGTTACTCTAAATCACACAGCAATCTGCAGCCCCAGCTTCTCTCCTTTCCACAGCAATCTGCAGCCCCAGCTGCACTCCATTTCACAGCAATCTGCACCCCCAGCTTTACTCCATCCCACAGCAATCTGCACACCCAGTTACACTCCATCTCACAGCAATCTGTACCCCCAGCTTTACTCCATCCCACAGCAATTTGCACCCTCAGCTTTACTTAATCCCACAGCAAGCTGCACCCCCAGTTACACTCCATCTCATAGCAATCTGTACCCCCAGCTACACTCCATCTCCCAGCAATCTGTACCCCCAGCTACACTCCATTTCACAGCAATCTGTACTCCCAGCTATACTCTATCCCACTGCAATCTGCACCCCCAGTTTTACTCCATCCCACAGAAACCTGTACCCGCAGCTTTACTCCATCCCACAGCATTCTGCGCCGCCAGCTGCACTACATTTCACTGCAATCTGCACCCCCAGTTACACTCCATCTCACAGCAATCTGTACCCCCAGCTTTACTCCATCCCACAGCAATTGCACCCCCAGCTTTACTTAATCCCACAGCAAGCTGCACCCCGAGTTCCACTCCATCACACAGCAATCTGCAGCCCAAGCTTCTCTCCTTTTCACAGCAATCTGCACCCCCAGCTGCACTCCATTTCACAGCAATCTGCACTCCCATCTGCACTCCATCTCACTGCAATCTGCACCCCCAGCTTTTCTCAATCCCACAGCAATCTGCACACCCAGTTACACTCCATCCCACAGCAATCTGCGCCCCCAGCTACACTCCATCCCACAGCAATCTGTACCCCAAGCTTTACTCCATCCCACAGAAATCTGTACCCCCAGGTTTACTCCATCCCACAGCAATCTGCACCCCCAGCTTTACTCCATCCCGCAGCAACCTGCACCCCCAGCTTTACTCCATCCCATAGCAAGCTGCACCCCCAGTTACTCTAAATCATACAGCAATCTGCAGCCCCAGCTCCTCTCCTTTCCACAGCAATCTGCAGCCCCAGCTGCACTCCATTTCACAGCAATCTGCACCCCCATCTACACTCCATCTCACAGCAATCTGTACCCCCATCTTTACTCCATCCCACAGCAATCTGCACACCCAGTTACACTCCATCTCACAGCAATCTGTACCCCCAGCTTTACTCCATCCCACAGCAATTGCACCCCCAGCTTTACTTAATCCCACAGCAAGCTGCACCCCGAGTTACACTCCATCACACAGCAATCTGCAGCCCCAGCTTCTCTCCTTTCCACAGCAATCTGCACCCCCAGCTGCACTCCATTTCACAGCAATCTGCACCCCCATCTACACTCCATCTCACAGCAATCTGTACCCCCATCTTTACTCCATCCCACAGCAATCTGCACACCCAGCTTAACTCCATCTCACAGCAATCTGCGCCCCCAGCTGCACTACATTTCACTGCAATCTGCACCCCCAGCTTTTCTCAATCCCACAGCAATCTGCACCCCCAGTTACACTCCATCTCACAGCAATCTGTACCCCCAGCTTTACTCCTTCCCACAGCAATTGCACCCCCAGCTTTACTTAATCCCACAGCAAGCTACACCCCGAATTACACTCCATCACACAGCAATCTGCAGCCCCAGCTTCTCTCCTTTCCACAGCAATCAGCACCCCCAGCTGCACTCCATTTCACAGCAATCTGCACCCCCATCTACACTCCATCTCACAGCAATCTGTACCACCATCTTTACTCCATCCCACAGCAATCTGCACACCCAGTTACACTCCATCTCACAGCAATCTGCACCCCCAGCTACACTCCATTTCACAGCAATCTCCACCCTCTGTTATTGTATATCCCACAGCAATCTGCACCCCAGCCTTACTCCATCCCACAGCAATCTGCACCCCCAGCTTCTCTCCATCCGACAGCAATCTGCACCCCCAGCTAGACTCCATTTCACAGCAATCTGCACCCCCCGTTACACTCCATTCCACAGCAATCTGCACACCCAGTTACACTCCATTCCACAGCAATCTGCACCCCTAGTTACTCTCCATCCCACAGCAATCTGCACCCCCAGTTACACTCCATCTCACAGCAATCTGCACCCCCAGCTTTACTCCATCTCACGGCAATCTGTACCCCAGCATTACTCCATCCCACAGCAATTTGCACCCTCAGCTTTACTTAATCCCACAGCAAGCTGCACCCCCAGTTACACTCCATCTCATAGCAATCTGCACCCCCAGCTACACTCCATCTCCCAGCAATCTGTACCCCCAGCTACACTCCATTTCACAGCAATCTGTACTCCCAGCTATACTCTATCCCACTGCAATCTGCACCCCCAGTTTTACTCCATCCCACAGAAATCTGTACCCCCAGCTTTACTCCATCCCACAGCATTCTGCGCCCCCAGCTGCACTACATTTCACTGCAATCTGCACCCCCAGCTTTACTCCATCCCACAGCATTCTGCGCCCCCAGCTGCACTACATTTCACTGCAATCTGCACCCCCAGTTACACTCCATCCCACAGCAATCTGCGCCCCCAGCTACACTCCATCCCACAGCAATCTGTACCCCAAGCTTTACTCCATCCCACAGAAATCTGTACCCCCAGCTTTACTCCATCCCACAGCAATCTGCACCCCCAGCTTTACTCCATCCCACAGCAACCTGCACCCCCAGCTTTACTCCATCCCATAGCAAGCTGCACCCCCAGTTACTCTAAATCATACAGCAATCTGCAGCCCCAGCTTCTCTCCTTTCCACAGCAATCTGCAGCCCCAGCTGCACTCCATTTCACAGCAATCTGCACCCCCATCTACACTCCATCTCACAGCAATCTGTACCCCCATCTTTACTCCATCCCACAGCAATCTGCACACCCAGTTACACTCCATCTCACAGCAATCTGTACCCCAGCATTACTCCATCCCACAGCAATTTGCACCCTCAGCTTTGCTTAATCCCACAGCAAGCTGCACCCACAGTTACACTCCATCTCATAGCAATCTGCACCACCAGCTACACTCCATTTCACAGCAATCTGTACTCCCAGCTATACTCTATCCCACTGCAATCTGCACCCCCAGTTTTACTCTATCCCACAGAAATCTGTACCCCCAGCTTTACTCCATCCCACAGCATTCTGCGCCCCCAGCTGCACTACATTTCACTGCAATCTGCACCCCCAGCTTTTCTGAATCCCACAACAATCTGCACCCCCAGTTACACTCCATCCCACAGCAATCTGCGCCCCCAGCTACACTCCATCCCACAGCAATCTGTACCCCAAGCTTTACTCCATCCCACAGAAATCTGTAACCCCAGCTTTACTCCATCCCACAGCAATCTGCACCCCCAGCTTTACTCCATCCCACAGCAACCTGCACCCCCAGCTTTACTCCATCCCATAGCAAGCTGCACCCCCAGTTACTCTAAATCACACAGCAATCTGCAGCCCCAGCTTCTCTCCTTTCCACAGCAATCTGCAGCCCCAGCTGCACTCCATTTCACAGCAATCTGCACCCCCAGCTTTACTCCATCCCACAGCAATCTGCACACCCAGTTACACTCCATCTCACAGCAATCTGTACCCCCAGCTTTACTCCATCCCACAGCAATTGCACCCCCAGCTTTACTTAATCCCACAGCAAGCTGCACCCCGAGTTACACTCCATCACACAGCAATCTGCAGCCCCAGCTTCTCTCCTTTCCACAGCAATCTGCACCCCCAGCTGCACTCCATTTCACAGCAATCTGCACTCCCATCTACACTCCATCTCACAGCAATCTGTACCCCCATCTTTACTCCATCCCACAGCAATCTGCACACCCAGTTACACTCCATCTCACAGCAATCTGCACCCCCAGCTACACTCCATTTCACAGCAATCTCCACCCCCTGTTATTGTATATCCCACAGCAATCTGCACCCCAGCCTTACTCCATCCCACAGCAATCTGCACCCCCAGCTTCTCTCCATCCCACAGCAATCTGCACCCCCAGCTAGACTCCATTTCACAGCAATCTGCACCCCCAGTTACACTCCATTCCACAGCAATCTGCACCTCCAGTTACTCTCCATCCCACAGCAATCTGCACACCCAGCTTTACTCCATCTCACAGCAATCTGCACCCCCAGCTTTACTCCATCTCACGGCAATCTGTACCCCAGCATTACTCCATCCCACAGCAATTTGCACCCTCAGCTTTACTTAATCCCACAGCAAGCTGCACCCCCAGTTACACTCCATCTCATAGCAATCTGCACCCCCAGCTACACTCCATCTCCCAGCAATCTGTACCCCCAGCTACACTCCATTTCACAGCAATCTGTACTCCCAGCTATACTCTATCCCACTGCAATCTGCAACCCCAGTTTTACTCCATCCCACAGAAATCTGTACCCCCAGCTTTACTCCATCCCACAGCATTCTGCACCCCCAGCTGCACTACATTTCACTGCAATCTGCACCCCCAGCTTTTCTCAATCCCACAGCAATCTGCACCCCCAGTTACACTCCATCCCACAGCAATCTGCGCCCCCAGCTACACTCCATCCCACAGCAATCTGTACCCCAAGCTTTACTCCATCCCACAGAAATTTGTACCCCCAGCTTTACTCGATCCCACAGCAATCTGCACCCCCAGCTTTACTCCATCCCACAGCAACCTGCACCCCCAGCTTTACTCCATCCCATAGCAAGCTGCACCCCCAGTTACTCTAAATCACACAGCAATCTGCAGCCCCAGCTTCTCTCCTTTCCACAGCAATCTGCACCCCCAGCTTCTCTCCATCCCACAGCAATCTGCAACCCCAGTTTTACTTCATCCCACAGCAATCTGCACACCCAGCTTTACTCCATCTCACAGCAATCTGCACGCCCAGCTTTACTCCATCTCACGGCAATCTGTACCCCAGCATTACTCCATCCCACAGCAATTTGCACCCTCAGCTTTACTTAATCCCACAGCAAGCTGCACCCCCAGTTACACTCCATCTCATAGCAATCTGCACCCCCAGCTACACTCCATCTCCCAGCAATCTGTACCCCCAGCTACACTCCATTTCACAGCAATCTGTACTCCCAGCTATACTCTATCCCACTGCAATCTGCACCCCCAGTTTTACTCCATCCCACAGAAATCTGTACCCCCAGCTTTACTCCATCCCACAGCATTCTGCGCCCCCAGCTGCACTACATTTCACTGCAATCTGCACCCCCAGCTTTTCTCAATCCCACAGCAATCTGCACCCCCAGTTACACTCCATCCCACAGCAATCTGTACCCCAAGCTTTACTCCATCCCACAGAAATCTGTACCCCCAGCTTTACTCCATCCCACAGCAATCTGCACCCCCAGCTTTACTCCATCCCACAGCAACCTGCACCCCCAGCTTTACTCCATCCCATAGCAAGCTGCACCCCCA
This sequence comes from Mobula hypostoma, assembly GCF_963921235.1. Taxonomy (NCBI): domain Eukaryota; kingdom Metazoa; phylum Chordata; class Chondrichthyes; order Myliobatiformes; family Myliobatidae; genus Mobula; species Mobula hypostoma. Next base: position 1,058,182 of record NC_086117.1, on the reverse strand, counting down.
GTTACTCTAAATCATACAGCAATCTGCAGCCCCAGCTTCTCTCCTTTCCACAGCAATCTGCAGCCCCAGCTGCACTCCATTTCACAGCAATCTGCACCCCCATCTACACTCCATCTCACAGCAATCTGTACCCCCATCTTTACTCCATCCCACAGCAATCTGCACACCCAGTTACACTCCATCTCACAGCAATCTGTACCCCCAGCTTTACTCCATCCCACAGCAATTGCACCCCCAGCTTTACTTAATCCCACAGCAAGCTGCACCCCGAGTTACACTCCATCACACAGCAATCTGCAGCCCCAGCTTCTCTCCTTTCCACAGCAATCTGCACCCCCAGCTGCACTCCATTTCACAGCAATCTGCACCCCCATCTACACTCCATCTCACAGCAATCTGTACCCCCATCTTTACTCCATCCCACAGCAATCTGCACACCCAGGTACACTCCATCTCACAGCAATCTGCACCCCCAGCTACACTCCATTTCACAGCAATCTCCACCCCCTGTTATTGTATATCCCACAGCAATCTGCACCCCAGCCTTACTCCATCCCACAGCAATCTGCACCCCCAGCTTCTCTCCATCCCACAGCAATCTGCACCCCCAGCTAGACTCCATTTCACAGCAATCTGCACCCCCAGTTACACTCCATTCCACAGCAATCTGCACCCCCAGTTACACTCCATTCCACAGCAATCTGCACCCCTAGTTACTCTCCATCTCACAGCAATCTGCACCCCCAGCTTTACTCCATCTCACGGCAATCTGTACCCCAGCATTACTCCATCCCACAGCAATTTGCACCCTCAGCTTTACTTAATCCCACAGCAAGCTGCACCCCCAGTTACACTCCATCTCATAGCAATCTGCACCCCCAGCTACACTCCATCTCCCAGCAATTTGTACCCCCAGCTTCACTCCATTTCACAGCAATCTGTACTCCCAGCTATACTCTATCCCTCTGCAATCTGCACCCCCAGTTTTACTCCATCCCACAGAAATCTGTACCCCCAGCTTTACTCCATCCCACAGCATTCTGCGCCCCCAGCTGCACTACATTTCACTGCAATCTGCACCCCCAGCTTTTCTCAATCCCACAGCAATCTGCACCCCCAGTTACACTCCATCCCACAGCAATCTGCGCCCCCAGCTACACTCCATCCCACAGCAATCTGTACCCCAAGCTTTACTCCATCCCACAGAAATCTGTACCCCCAGCGTTACTCCATCCCACAGCAATCTGCACCCCCAGCTTTACTCCATCCCACAGCAACCTGCACCCCCAGTTTTACTCCATCCCATAGCAAGCTGCACCCCCAGTTACTCTAAATCACACAGCAATCTGCAGCCCAAGCTTCTCTCCTTTCCACAGCAATCTGCACCCCCAGCTGCACTCCATTTCACAGCAATCTGCACCCCCATCTACACTCCATCTCACTGCAATCTGTACCCCCATCTTTACTCCATCCCACAGCAATCTGCACACCCAGTTACACTCCATCTCACAGCAATCTGTACCCCCAGCTTTACTCCATCCCACAGCAATTGCACCCCCAGCTTTACTTAATCCCACAGCAAGCTGCACCCCGAGTTACACTCCATCACACAGCAATCTGCTGCCCCAGCTTCTCTCCTTTCCACAGCAATCTGCACCCCCAGCTGCACTCCATTTCACAGCAATCTGCACCCCCATCTACACTCCATCTCACAGCAATCTGTACCCCCATCTTTACTCCATCCCACAGCAATCTGCACGCCCAGTTACACTCCATCTCACAGCAATCTGCACCCCCAGCTACACTCCATTTCACAGCAATCTCCACCCCCAGTTTTTGTCCATCCCACAGCAATCTGCACCCCAGCCTTACTCCATCCCACAGCAATCTGCACCCCCAGCTTCTCTCCATCCCACAGCAATCTGCACCCCCAGCTAGACTCCATTTCACAGCAATCTGCACCCCCAGTTACACTCCATTCCACAGCAATCTGCACCCCTAGTTACTCTCCATCCCACAGCAATCTGCACCCCCAGCTTCTCTCCATCCCACAGCAATCTGTACCCCCATCTTTACTCCATCCCACAGCAATCTGCACACCCAGTTACACTCCATCTCACAACAATCTGTACCCCCAGCTTTACTCCATCCCACAGCAATTGCACCCCCAGCTTTACTTAATCCCACAGCAAGCTGCACCCCGAGTTACACTCCATCACACAGCAATCTGCAGCCCCAGCTTCTCTCCTTTCCACAGCAATCTGCACCCCCAGCTACACTCCATTTCACAGCAATCTGCACCCCCAGCTTCTCTCCATCCCACAGCAATCTGCACCCCCAGCTAGACTCCATTTCACAGCAATCTGCACCCCCAGTTACACTCCATTCCACAGCAATCTGCACCCCCAGTTACACTCCATTCCACAGCAATCTGCACCCCTAGTTACTCTCCATCTCACAGCAATCTGCACCCCCAGCTTTACTCCATCTCACGGCAATCTGTACCCCAGCATTACTCCATCCCACAGCAATTTGCACCCTCAGCTTTACTTAATCCCACAGCAAGCTGCACCCCCAGTTACACTCCATCTCATAGCAATCTGCACCCCCAGCTACACTCCATCTCCCAGCAATCTATACCCCCAGCTACACTCCATTTCACAGCAATCTGTACTCCCAGCTATACTCTATCCCTCTGCAATCTGCGCCCCCAGCTGCACTACATTTCACTGCAATCTGCACCCCCAGCTTTTCTCAATCCCACAGCAATCTGCACCCCCAGTTACACTCCATCCCACAGCAATCTGCGCCCCCAGCTACACTCCATCCCACAGCAATCTGTACCCCAAGCTTTACTCCATCCCACAGAAATCTGTACCCCCAGCTTTACTCCATCCCACAGCAATCTGCACCCCCAGCTTTACTCCATCCCACAGCAACCTGCACCCCCAGCTTTACTCCATCCCATAGCAAGCTGCACCCCCAGTTACTCTAAATCACACAGCAATCTGCAGCCCCAGCTTCTCTCCTTTCCACAGCAATCTGCACCCCCAGCTGCACTCCATTTCACAGCAATCTGCACCCCCAGTTACACTCCATTCCACAGCAATCTGCACCCCTAGTTACTCTCCATCCCACAGCAATCTGCACCCCCAGCTTCTCTTCATCCCACAGCAATCTGTACCCCCATCTTTACTCCATCCCACAGCAATCTGCACACCCAGTTACACTCCATCTCACAGCAATCTGTACCCCCAGCTCTACTCCATCCCACAGCAATTGCACCCCCAGCTTTACTTAATCCCACAGCAAGCTGCACCCCGAGTTACACTCCATCACACAGCAATCTGCAGCCCCAGCTTCTCTCCTTTCCACAGCAATCTGCACCCCCAGCTGCACTCCATTTCACAGCAATCTGCACCCCCATCTACACTCCATCTCACAGCAATCTGTACCCCCATCTTTACTCCATCCCACAGCAATCTGCACACCCAGTTACACTCCATCTCACAGCAATCTGCACCCCCAGCTGCACTCCATTTCACAGCAATCTCCACCCCCTGTTATTGTATATCCCACAGCAATCTGCACCCCAGCCTTACTCCATCCCACAGCAATCTGCACCCCCAGTTTCTCTCCATCCCATAGCAATCTGCACCCCCAGCTAGACTCCATTTCACAGCAATCTGCACCCCCAGTTACACTCCATTCCACAGCAATCTGCACCCCCAGTTACACTCCATTCCACAGCAATCTGCACCCCTAGTTACTCTCCATCTCACAGCAATCTGCACCCCCAGCTTTACTCCATCTCACGGCAATCTGTACCCCAGCATTACTCCATCCCACAGCAATTTGCACCCTCAGCTTTACTTAATCCCACAGCAAGCTGCACCCCCAGTTACACTCCATCTCATAGCAATCTGCACCCCCAGCTACACTCCATCTCCCAGCAATCTGTACCCCCAGCTACACTCCATTTCACAGCAATCTGTACTCCCAGCTATACTCTATCCCTCTGCAATCTGCACCCCCAGTTTTACTTTATCCCACAGAAATCTGTACCCCCAGCTTTACTCCATCCCACAGCATTCTGCGCCCCCAGCTGCACTACATTTCACTGCAATCTGCACCCCCAGCTTTTCTCAATCCCACAGCAATCTGCACCCCCAGTTACACTCCATCCCACAGCAATCTGCGCCCCCAGCTACACTCCATCCCACAGCAATCTGTACCCCAAGCTTTACTCCATCCCACAGAAATCTGTACCCCCAGCTTTACTCCATCCCACAGCAATCTGCTCCCCCAGCTTTACTCCATCCCACAGCAACCTGCACCCCCAGCTTTACTCCATCCCATAGCAAGCTGCACCCCCAGTTACTCTAAATCACACAGCAATCTGCAGCCCCAGCTTCTCTCCTTTCCACAGCAATCTGCACCCCCAGCTGCACTCCATTTCACAGCAATCTGCACCCCCATCTACACTCCATCCCACAGCAATCTGCACCCCCAGCTTCTCTCCATCCCACTGCAATCTGCACCCCCAGCTGGACTCCATTTCACAGCAATCTGCACCCCCAGTTACACTCCATTCCACAGCAATCTGCACCCCTAGTTACTCTCCATCCCACAGCAATCTGCACCCCTAGCTTCTCTCCATCCCACAGCAATCTGCACCCCCAGTTTTACTTCATCCCACAACAATCTGCACACCCAGCTTTACTCCATCTCACAGCAATCTGCACCCCCAGGTTTACTCCATCTCACGGCAATCTGTACCCCAGCATTACTCCATTCCACAGCAATCTGTACCCACAGCTTTACTCCATCCCACAGCAATTTGCACCCTCAGCTTTACTTAAATCCCACATCAAGCTGCACCCCCAGTTACACTCCATCTCACAGCAATCTGCACCCCCAGCTACACTCCATCTCCCAGCAATCTCTACCCCCAGCTACACTCCATTTCACAGCAATCTGTACTCCCAGCTATACTCTATCCCACTGCAATCTGCACCCCCAGTTTTACTCAATCCCACAGCAATCTGCACCCCCAGTTACACTCCATCCCACAGCAATCTGCATCCCCAGCTACACTCCATTTCACAGCAATCTGTACCCCCAGGTTTACTCCATCCCACAGCAATTGCACCCCCAGCTTTACTTAATCTGCACCCTCAATCCCACAGTAATCGGCACCCCCAGTTACGCTCCATCCCACAGCAATCTGCATCCCCAGCTACACTCCATTTCAAGCAATCTGCACCCCCAGTTTTGCTCAATCCCACAGCAATCTGCACCCTTAGTTACACTCCATCCCACAGCAATCTGCACCCCCAGCTTTATTTAATCCCACAGCAATCTGTACCCCCAGCCTTACTCCATCCCACAGCAATCTGCCCTCCCAGCTGCTCTCCATACCACAGTAATCTGCACCCACAGCTTTACTTAATCCCACAGCAAGCTGCACCCCCAGTTACACTCCATCACACAGCAATCTCCACCCCCAGCTTCTCTCCTTTCCACAGCAATCTGCACCCCCAGCTGCACTCCATTTCAGAGCAATCTGCACCCGCTTCTACACTCCATCTCACAGCAATCTGTACTCCCAGCTGCACTCCATCTAACAGCAATCTGTACCCCCATCTTTACTCCATCCCTCAGCAATCTGCACACCCAGTTTTACTCCATCCCACAGCAATCTGGACGCCCAGCTTTACTCCATCCCACAGCAATTGCACCCCCAGCTTTACTTAATCCCACAGCAAGCTGCACCCCCAGTTACACTCCATCCCACAGCAATCTGCATCCCCAGCTACACTCCATTTCTTAGCAATCTGTACCCCCAGCTTTACTCAATCCCACAGCAATCTGCACCCCCAGTTACACACCATCCCACAGTAATCTGCACCCCCAGCCTTACTCCATCCCACAGCAATCTGTACCCCCACTTTTACTCCATCCCACAGAAATCTGTACCCCCAGCTTTACTCCATCCCACAGCAATCTGCGCCCCCAGCTGCTCTCCATTTCGCAGCGATCTTCACCCCCAGCTTTACTCAATCCCATAGTAATCTGCACCCCCAGTTATGCTCCATCCCACAGCAATCTGCATCCCCAGCTACACTCCATTTCATAGCTATCTACACCCCCAGCTTTACTCAATCCCACAGTAATCTGCACCCTTAGTTACACTCCATCCCACAGCAATCTGCACCCTCAGCTTTATTTAATCCCACAGCAATCTGTACTCCCGGTTACACTCCATCCCACAGCAATCTGCGCCCCCAGCTACACTCCATCCCACAGCAATCTGTACCCCAAGCTTTACTCCATCCCACAGAAATCTGTACCCCCAGCTTTACTCCATCCCACAGCAATCTGCACCCCCAGCGTTACTGCATCCCACAGCAACCTGCACCCCCAGCTTTACTCCATCCCATAGCAAGCTGCACCCCCAGTTACTCTCCATCACACAGCAATCTGCAGCCCCATCTTCTCTCCTTTCCACAGCAATCTGCACCCCCAGCTGCACTCCATTTCACAGCAATCTGCACCCCCATCTACACTCCATCTCACAGCAATCTGTACCCCCATCTTTACTCCATCCCACAGCAATCTGCACACCCAGTTACACTCCATCTCACAGCAATCTGTACCCCCAGCTTTACTCCATCCCACAGGAATTGCACCCCCAGCTTTACTTAATCCCACAGCAATCTGCACCCCCAGCTTCTCTCCATCCCACAGCAATCAGCACCCCCAGCTACACTCCATTTCACAGCAATCTCCACCCCCAGTTATTCTCCATCCCACAGCAATCTGCACCCCAGCCTTACTCCATCCCACAGCAAACTGCACCCCCAGCTTCTCTCCATCCCACAGCAATCTGCACCCCCAGCTACACTCCATTTCACAGCAATCTGCACCCCCAGTTACACTCCATGCCACAGCAATCTGCACCCCTAGTTACTCTCCATCCCACAGCAATCTGCACCCCCAGCTTCTCTCCATCCCACAGCAATCTGCAACCCCAGTTTTACTTCATCCCACAGCAATCTGTACACCCAGCTTTACTCCATCTCACAGCAATCTGCACCCCCAGCTTTACTCCATCTCACGGCAATCTGTACCCCAGGATTACTCCATCCCACAGCAATTTGCACCCTCAGCTTTACTTAATCCCACAGCAAGCTGCACCCCCAGTTACACTCCATCTCACAGCAATCTGCACCCTCAGCTACACTCCATCTCCCAGCAATCTGTACCCCCAGCTACACTCCATTTCACAGCAATCTGTACTCCCAGCTATACACTGTCCCACTGCAATCTGCACCCCCAGTTTTACTCCATCCCACAGAAATCTGTAACCCCAGCCTTACTCCATCTCACAGCATTCTGCGCCCCCAGCTACACTATATCTCACTGCAATCTGCACCCCCAGCTTTTCTCAATCCCACAGTAATCTGCACCCCCAGTTACACTCCATCCCACAGCAATCTGCATCCCCAGCTACACTCCATTTCATAGCAATCTGTACCCCCAGCTTTACTCAATCCCACAGCAATCTGCACCCCCAGTTACACACCATCCCGCAGTAATCTGCACCCCCAGCTTTACTCCATCCCACAGCAATCTGTACCCCCAGCTTTACTCCATCCCACAGAAATCTGTATCCCCAGCTTTACTCCAACCCACAGCAATCTGCGCCCCCAGCTACACTCCATTTCGCAGCGATCTGCACCCTCAATCCCACAGTAATCTGCACCACCAGTTACACTCCAACCCACAGCAATCTGCATCCCCAGCTACACTCCATTTCATAGCAATCTGCACCCCCAGCTTTACTCAATCCCACAGCAATCTGCACCCTTAGTTACACTCCATCCCACAGCAATCTGCACCCACAGTTACACTCCATCCCACAGTAATCTGCACCCCCAGCCTTACTCCATCCCACAGCAATCTGTACCCCCACTTTTACTCCATCCCACAGAAATCTGTACCCCCAGCTTTGCTCCATCCCACAGCAATCTGCGCCCCCAGCTGCTCTCCATTTCGCAGCGATCTTCACCCCCAGCTTTACTCAATCCCATAGTAATCTGCACCCCCAGTTATGCTCCATCCCACAGCAATCTGCATCCCCAGCTACACTCCATTTCATAGCTATCTACACCCCCAGCTTTACTCAATCCCACAGTAATCTGCACCCTTAGTTACACTCCATCCCACAGCAATCTGCACCCTCAGCTTTATTTAATCCCACAGCAATCTGTACTCCCGGTTACACTCCATCCCACAGCAATCTGCGCCCCCAGCTACACTCCATCCCACAGCAATCTGTACCCCAAGCTTTACTCCATCCCACAGAAATCTGTACCCCCAGCTTTACTCCATCCCACAGCAATCTGCACCCCCAGCGTTACTGCATCCCACAGCAACCTGCACCCCCAGCTTTACTCCATCCCATAGCAAGCTGCACCCCCAGTTACTCTCCATCACACAGCAATCTGCAGCCCCATCTTCTCTCCTTTCCACAGCAATCTGCACCCCCAGCTGCACTCCATTTCACAGCAATCTGCACCCCCATCTACACTCCATCTCACAGCAATCTGTACCCCCATCTTTACTCCATCCCACAGCAATCTGCACACCCAGTTACACTCCATCTCACAGCAATCTGTACCCCCAGCTTTACTCCATCCCACAGGAATTGCACCCCCAGCTTTACTTAATCCCACAGCAATCTGCACCCCCAGCTTCTCTCCATCCCACAGCAATCTGCACCCCCAGCTACACTCCATTTCACAGCAATCTCCACCCCCAGTTATTCTCCATCCCACAGCAATCTGCACCCCAGCCTTACTCCATCCCACAGCAATCTGCACCCCCAGCTTCTCTCCATCCCACAGCAATCTGCACCCCCAGCTAGACTCCATTTCACAGCAATCTGCACCCCCAGTTACACTCCATGCCACAGCAATCTGCACCCCTAGTTACTCTCCATCCCACAGCAATCTGCACCCCCAGCTTCTCTCCATCCCACAGCAATCTGCAACCCCAGTTTTACTTCATCCCACAGCAATCTGTACCCCCAGCTTTACTCAATCCCACAGCAATCTGCACCCCCAGTTACACACCATCCCGCAGTAATCTGCACCCCCAGCTTTACTCCATCCCACAGCAATCTGTACCCCCAGCTTTACTCCATCCCACAGAAATCTGTATCCCCAGCTTTACTCCAACCCACAGCAATCTGCGCCCCCAGCTACACTCCATTTCGCAGCGATCTGCACCCTCAATCCCACAGTAATCTGCACCACCAGTTACACTCCAACCCACAGCAATCTGCATCCCCAGCTACACTCCATTTCATAGCAATCTGCACCCCCAGCTTTACTCAATCCCACAGCAATCTGCACCCTTAGTTACACTCCATCCCACAGCAATCTGCACCCACAGTTACACTCCATCCCACAGTAATCTGCACCCCCAGCCTTACTCCATCCCACAGCAATCTGTACCCCCACTTTTACTCCATCCCACAGAAATCTGTACCCCCAGCTTTGCTCCATCCCACAGCAATCTGCGCCCCCAGCTGCTCTCCATTTCGCAGCGATCTTCACCCCCAGCTTTACTCAATCCCATAGTAATCTGCACCCCCAGTTATGCTCCATCCCACAGCAATCTGCATCCCCAGCTACACTCCATTTCATAGCTATCTACACCCCCAGCTTTACTCAATCCCACAGTAATCTGCACCCTTAGTTACACTCCATCCCACAGCAATCTGCACCCTCAGCTTTATTTAATCCCACAGCAATCTGTACTCCCGGTTACACTCCATCCCACAGCAATCTGCGCCCCCAGCTACACTCCATCCCACAGCAATCTGTACCCCAATCTTTACTCCATCCCACAGAAATCTGTACCCCCAGCTTTACTCCATCCCACAGCAATCTGCACCCCCAGCGTTACTGCATCCCACAGCAACCTGCACCCCCAGCTTTACTCCATCCCATAGCAAGCTGCACCCCCAGTTACTCTCCATCACACAGCAATCTGCAGCCCCATCTTCTCTCCTTTCCACAGCAATCTGCACCCCCAGCTGCACTCCATTTCACAGCAATCTGCACCCCCATCTACACTCCATCTCACAGCAATCTGTACCCCCATCTTTACTCCATCCCACAGCAATCTGCACACCCAGTTACACTCCATCTCACAGCAATCTGTACCCCCAGCTTTACTCCATCCCACAGGAATTGCACCCCCAGCTTTACTTAATCCCACAGCAATCTGCACCCCCAGCTTCTCTCCATCCCACAGCAATCTGCACCCCCAGCTACACTCCATTTCACAGCAATCTCCACCCCCAGTTATTCTCCATCCCACAGCAATCTGCACCCCAGCCTTACTCCATCCCACAGCAATCTGCACCCCCAGCTTCTCTCCATCCCACAGCAATCTGCACCCCCAGCTAGACTCCATTTCACAGCAATCTGCACCCCCAGTTACACTCCATGCCACAGCAATCTGCACCCCTAGTTACTCTCCATCCCACAGCAATCTGCACCCCCAGCTTCTCTCCATCCCACAGCAATCTGCAACCCCAGTTTTACTTCATCCCACAGCAATCTGTACACCCAGCTTTACTCCATCTCACAGCAATCTGCACCCCCAGCTTTACTCCATCTCACGGCAATCTGTACCCCAGGATTACTCCATCCCACAGCAATTTGCACCCTCAGCTTTACTTAATCCCACAGCAAGCTGCACCCCCAGTTACACTCCATCTCACAGCAATCTGCACCCTCAGCTACACTCCATCTCCCAGCAATCTGTACCCCCAGCTACACTCCATTTCACAGCAATCTGTACTCCCAGCTATACACTGTCCCACTGCAATCTGCACCCCCAGTTTTACTCCATCCCACAGAAATCTGTAACCCCAGCCTTACTCCATCTCACAGCATTCTGCGCCCCCAGCTACACTATATCTCACTGCAATCTGCACCCCCAGCTTTTCTCAATCCCACAGTAATCTGCACCCCCAGTTACACTCCATCCCACAGCAATCTGCATCCCCAGCTACACTCCATTTCATAGCAATCTGTACCCCCAGCTTTACTCAATCCCACAGCAATCTGCACCCCCAGTTACACACCATCCCGCAGTAATCTGCACCCCCAGCTTTACTCCATCCCACAGCAATCTGTACCCCCAGCTTTACTCCATCCCACAGAAATCTGTATCCCCAGCTTTACTCCAACCCACAGCAATCTGCGCCCCCAGCTACACTCCATTTCGCAGCGATCTGCACCCTCAATCCCACAGTAATCTGCACCACCAGTTACACTCCAACCCACAGCAATCTGCATCCCCAGCTACACTCCATTTCATAGCAATCTGCACCCCCAGCTTTACTCAATCCCACAGCAATCTGCACCCTTAGTTACACTCCATCCCACAGCAATCTGCACCCACAGTTACACTCCATCCCACAGCAATCTGCACCCACAGCTTCTCTCCATACCACAGCAATCTGCACCCACAGCTTTACTTAATCCCACAGCAAGCTGCACCCCCAGTTACACTCCATCTCACAGCAATCTGTACCCCCAGGTTTACTCCATCCCACAGCAATCTGCACACCCAGTTACACTCCATCTCACAGCAATCTGTACCCCCAGGTTTACTCCATCCCACAGCTACGTGCACCCCCAGCTTTACTTAATCCCACAGCAAATTGCACCCGCAGTTACACTCCATCACACAGCAATCTGCACCCCCAGTTACTCTCCATCACACAGCAATCTGCAGCCCCAGCTTCTCTCCTTTCCACAGCAATCTGCACCCCCAGCTGCACTCCATTTCACAGCAATCTGCACCCCCATCTACACTCCATCTCACAGCAATCTGTACCCCCTTCTGTACTCCATCCCACAGCAATCTGCACACCCAGTTACACTCCATCTCACAGCAATCTGTACCCCCAGGTTTACTCCATCCCACAGCAATTGCACCCCCAGCTTTACTTAATCCCACAGCAAGCTGCACCCCCAGTTACACTCCATCCCACAGCAATCTGCACCCCCAGCTACACTCCATTTCACAGCAATCTCCACCCCCAGTTCTTCGCCATCCCACAGCAATCTGCACCCCAGCCTTACTCCATCCCACAGCAATCTGCACCCCCAGCTTCTCTCCATCCCACAGTAATCTGCACCCCCAGCTAGACTCCATTTCACAGCAATCTGCACCCCCAGTTACACTCCATTCTTCAGCAATCTGCACCCCTAGTTACTCTCCATCCCACAGCAATCTGCACCCCCAGCTTCTCTCCATCCCACAGCAATTTGCACCCTGAGCTTTACTTAATCCCACAGCAAGCTGCACCCCCAGTTACACTCCATCTCACAGCAATCTGCACCCCCAGCTACACTCCATCTCCCAGCAATCTGTACCCCCAGCTACACTCCATTTCACAGCAATCTGTACTCCCAGCTATACTCTATCCCACTGCAATCTGCACCCCCAGTTTTACTCCATCCCACAGAAATCTGTACCCCCAGCCTTACTCCGTCCCACAGCATTCTGCGCCCCCAGCTACACTACATTTCACTGCAATCTGCACCCCCAGCTTTTCTCAATCCCACAGCAATCTGCACCCCCAGTTACACTCCATCCCACAGCAATCTGCATCCCCAGCTACACTCCATTTCATAGCAATCTGTACCCCCAGCTTTACTCAATCCCACAGCAATCTGCACCCCCAGTTACACACCATCCCACAGTAATCTGCACCCCCAGCCTTACTCCATCCCACAGCAATCTGTACCCCCAGTTTTACTCCATCCCACAGAAATCTGTATCCCCAGCTTTACTCCAACCCACAGCAATCTGCGCCCCCAGCTACACTCCATTTCGCAGCGATCTGCACCCTCAATCCCATAGTAATCTGCACCACCAGTAACGCTCCATCCCACAGCAATCTGCATCCCCAGCTACACTCCATTTCATAGCAATCTGCACCCCCAGCTTTACTCAATCCCACAGCAATCTGCACCCTTAGTTACACTCCATCCCACAGCAATCTGCACCCCCAGCTTTTTTTAATGCCACAGCAATCTGTACCCCCAGGCTTACTCCATCCCACAGCAATCTGCCCCCCCAGCTTCTCTCCATACCACAGCAATCTGCACCCACAGCTTCACTTAATCCCACAGCAATCTGCACCCCCAGTTACACTTCATCCCACAGCAATCTGTACCCCCAGCTACTCTCCATTCCAGCGCAATCTGCACCCTAGCTATATTCCATCCCACAGCAATCTGCGCCCCCAGCTACACTCCATTCCGCAGCAATCTGTACCCCCAGCTTTACTCCATCCCACAGCAATCTGCACCCTTAGCTACTTTCCATGCAACAGTTATCTGCACCCCCAACTACACTCCATTTCACAGCAATCTGCGCCCGCAGCTACTCTCCATCCTACATCAACTGCTAAGCCCTGTAAAGATATCAATTCTGTATGAACCTATTACAAAGTTCCCAGCACTGATGCTCCTCATTAGCATGTTTGGCAAATTGGATGTTTGCTTCTTGTAATTTTCCTGTGTTAAAGTTAACAGAAGAAACAAGAGGCTAACAAGAGAAGCCAGCGTAAAAGTCAAAGCAAGGTTATATAATAGTTTCTAGCATGGATAAAGCAGTGGCTGATGCTCGGAGGCAAAGAGTGGGAACAAAGGGAGCATCTTCTGGTTAGCTGCTGGTGACTAGTGGTGTTCCACAGGAGTCTGTGTTATGACTGATTCTTTTTACATTATATGTCAATGATTTGGATGATGGAATTGATGGTCTTGTTGTAAAGTTTGCAGGCGATATGAAGATAGGTGGATGGACAGGTGGTTTTAACGAAGTGGTAAAGTTACTGAAGGACTTGGACTGATTAGGAGAATGGGCATAGCAATGGCAGATGGAATACGGTGTCAGGAAGTGAATGGTCATGCACTTTGGTAGAAAAATGAAAGGGTTGGCTTTTTTCTAAATGAACAGAAAATACAGAAATCTGAGGTGCAAAGGACTTGGGACTCCTTGTGCAGGATTTCTAAATGTTAATTTATAGTTTGGGTCTGTGGTGAGGAAAGCAAATGCAATGTTAGCATTCATTTCAAGAGCGTTAGAATTTAAAGGCAAGGATGTAATGTTGAGACTTTATAAAGCACTGGTGAGGCTTCACTTGGAGTATTGTGAGCAGTTTTGTGCCCCTTATATTCAAAAGGATGTGCTGAAACTGGAGACTATTCAAAGGAGGTTCACGAAAATGACTGCAGGATTGATGGCTTGTCATATGAAGCGTGTTTGATGGCTCTGGGCCTATATTCACTGGAATTCAGAAGAATGCGAGGTGACCTCATTGAAACCTATTGAATGGTGAAAGGCCTTGATAAAATGGATGTGGAGAGGATGCTTCCTATGATGGAGAGTCTAAGAACAGAGGACACAGCCTCAGAATAGAGTGGTATCCTTTTAGAACAGACATAAGGTGGAATTTCTTCAGCCAGAGAGTGGTGAATCTGTGGAATTCTTTGTCAGAGGCAGCTGTGGAGGCTGGCTGTATGTATATTTAAGGCAGAAGTTGATGGGTTCTTGATTGGTCTGGGCGTGAAGGGATACGGGGAGAAGGCAGGAGATTGGGGCCGAGAGGAAAATTGGATTAGCCATATGAAATGGCAGAGCAAATTCGATGGGCCAGATGGCCAAAATGACGCTAGTGAGATAGTAATGGGGGACAAATCAATGGTAGATGAACTTAATGAATACTATGTATCTATCTTCACTGTGGAAGACACTAGCAGTGTGCCAGGGGTCCGTGAGGGTAGGGAGCAGGCGTGAGTGCCATTGCTATTACTGTGGTAAACCATGTATATATGTTGTAACTCGGTTACCTGTCTGGACACACCCCTCTGCTGACTGCCCCTGTGGCTCCTCCCACAGAATCCTGTATAAAGGTGTTCACCTTGCCCCTCCCCCTCAGTCCGGGGGCAGACTCTCACTGTGGAGGTCGTATTGTACAGCGAATAAAAACCTTTCAGTATTTTACCAAACCTCAGTCTTTTGGAGTAATTGAAGGTGCTTCAATTTTGTTCGCTGTACGTTTTAAAACATGGAACAGGCCCTGAGACCAGAAAAATTAGACCTCGATCCGCAAATGCCTGACGCTGGAAACGCTTTCGAACTCTGGCTGGCCTGCTTCGAAGCGTATCTAGAGGAGATTAAAGCGACCGACCCCATAGCGAATTGCAGAGTTCTACTCTCCAGGGTCAGTCCACGGGTTTATTCGCTGATCAGAGACCAGCCGAACTACGACGGCGCGATGAACGCACTCAAAAGACAATACCTGCGGCCGATAAACAGTGTCTATGCTCGGCATCGCTTAGCGACACGGCAACAACGGTCCGGGGAATCGAGTGCTGAGTTTGTCTGGGCCCTGCAGACACTCGTGCGGGCCTGCAATTGCCAGGAGCTGATGGCGGCACAGCATGCAGAACTCCTAGTGAGAGACGCCTTCGTCACGGGGACCAGGTCAGTGTACGTGCGCCAGCGGCTGCTGGAAAAAGCCGATCTTACCCTAAGTTCGGCAATCGAGCTGGCTGATACGTTGGAGGCCGCTCTGCATAACTCCGAGGCTCTCCAGGCACGCGATCCCCCGATGGCCTCGTGGGCGCCGCAGACCCCGCAACCTGCCGGCGAATCGACCTCGGCTGCAGCCAGTCGTGAGTCCGCGAAGTGCTACTTCTGCGGACTAGAGAAGCACCCCCGGAAACGCTGCGCGGCCCGACAAGCTACCTGTTCCAGCTGCGGAAAGAAGGGCCACTTCGCCAAGGTCTGTAAGTCAAAACCGCGAGCGGGATCGAGCAGCGCCGCGTGCGAGGCATGGGGGTCGCCAACTTCCCTGCACGCCGCCACCACGTGCGAGACATGGGGGCGGCCATCTTGGTCGGCGCCACCTCCCACCGCCTACGACCAACGGGTGCTCACGGGCCACCCCACTGCGCCAGACCAAGACAGCGACCCCACCCTGGCTTCCGTGACCCTCGACCAAAGCGCTCCCCACCAGCTGGCAAGGTCAATGATGGACATCCTGGTGGAGGGGCACAGGACAAGCTGCCTGTTTGACACAGGCAGCACGGAGAGTTTTATCCACCCGGCCACGGTGCAGCATTGTGGACTCATGATACGGCCAGTAAGTCAGAGGGTCACCATGGCCTCCAGGTCGCATACAACAGACATCTGGGGGGGTTGTGTAGTGACACTAGTGGTGCAGGGCACAGAATATCGGGACTTTACGTTACTGGTCTTGCCTCAACTGTGTGGCCCTGTGCTGTTGGGGTTGGACTTCCAGAGCCACCTGAAAAGCGTGACAATGAAGTATGATGGGCCCCTCCCGCCAATTACTGTCATAAATCCCCTGTTTTGTAGAGATATGTCACGTACCCCGCTACTGACCACACACACACACCGACCCGCGCATCCCACCCAACACCATGCCAACTGCCACACTACCGACACCACTTGCGGCCTCTCCACCCTCAGGATCCTTCCCCCACCGCTGTTCACCAACCTGACCCCCGACTGTAAACCTGTGGTAACTAAAAGCAGGAGGTACAGCGCGGGGGACAGAGCTTTCATTAAGTCGGAGGTGCAGCGGCTGCTCAGGGAGGGGTCATTGAGGCAAGCACAAGTCCTTGGAGGGCGCAGGTGGTGGTTGTTCGGAATGGGGAGAAGAATAGGATGGTCGTGGACTATAGCCAGACCATCAATACGTTCACGCAGCTCGACGCGTACCCTCTACCCCGCATTGCGGATATGGTCAATCAGATAGCACAGTACAAGGTGTACTCGACCATAGACCTAAAATCCGCTTACCATCAGCTCCCCATCCGCCGGGAGGACCGCCCTTACACTGCCTTCGAGGCGGACGGCAGGCTTTATCAATTCCTGCGCGTCCCCTTTGGTGTCACTAATGGTGTATCTGTCTTCCAGAGGGCAATGGACCGGATGGTGGACCAGTGCCAACTGAAGGCCACGTTCCCATATCTGGATAACATCACCATCTGCGGTCACGACCAGCAGGATCACGACAACAACCTCCAAAAATTTCTCCAAGCAGCCAAATCATTCAACCTCACCTATAACAAGGACAAGTGTGTATTTGGGACCACCCGACTTGCTATCCTTGGGTGTGTCGTGGAGAATGGAGTCATTGGCCCTGACCCCGACTGTATGCGCCCCTTGTTGGAACTCCCTCTTCCCAATACCCTCAGAGCCCTCAAAAGGTGCCTGGGCTTCTTTTCATATTACGCCTGATGGGTCTCTAACTATGCAGACAAGGCCCGCCTCCTGGTCAAGTCCACCACATTCCCCCTCTCTGCCGAGGCCCGCGCGGCCTTCAACCACATAAAAGGGGACATTGCCAAAGCAGCAATGCATGCAGTGGATGAGGCCATTCCCTTCCAAGTAGAGAGTGACGCCTCCGACTTTGTGCTGGCTGCTACCCTCAACCAGGCAGGAAGACCAGTGGCGTTCTTCTCCCGTTCCCTTCAAAGCCCTGAAATTCGGCACTCTGCGGTAGAGAAAGAGGCCCAGGCCATAGTGGAAGCTATAAGGCACTGGAGGCACTACCTTGCCAGCAAAAGGTTCACCCTGCTAACTGACCAGCGCTCAGTCGCATTCATATTTAATAATCAGCAGCGGAGCAAAATCAAAAATGATAAAATTCTGAGGTGGAGAATCGAACTCTCCACCTACAACTATGACATCATGTACAGGCCTGGGAAGCTCAACGAGCCCTCCGATGCCCTATCCCGGGGAACATGCGCCAGCGCGCAGATCGACTGGCTATACGCCCTACATGTAGACCTTTGCCACCTGGGAGTCACCCAGCTTTTCCACTTCTTGAAAGCCCGGAACCTGCCTTACTCCCTTGAGGAGATCAGGATGATGACCAGGGACTGCCAAGTCTGTGCAAAGTGCAAACCGCACTTCTACCGACCCGAAAAGGCACAACTCATCAAGGCCACCCGCCCCTTTGAGCGACTGAGTGTTGACTTTAAGGGCCCCCTTCCCTCCACCGACCGCAATGTGTACTTTCTTAACGTAATTGACGAGTACTCGCGGTTCCCCTTTGCCATCCCCTGCCCCGACACCACTACCACGTCAGTTATAAAAGCCCTGCACAAGCTCTTCACTCTGTTCGGATACCCATGCTACATCCACAGTGACAGAGGCTCCTCGTTTATGAGTGACGAGCTGCACCAATATCTACTGGCTAGGGGAATTGCAACCAGTAGGACCACGAGCTATAATCCCCGGGGGAATGGACAGGTAGAGAAGGAGAATGGCACGGTGTGGAAAGCCACACTCTTAGCCCTCAGGTCAAAGGGACTGCCGGTCTCCCGCTGGCAGGAGGTCCTTCCCGAGGCACTCCACTCCATCCGCTCCTGTTATGCACAGCTACCTATGCCACCCCTCATGAGCGGCTCATTTCTTTTCCCAGAAAATCGACCACTGGAACCACCCTGCCATCTTGGCTGACGTCCCCAGGGCCAGTGCTGCTCCGGAAACATGCGAAGAGCAATAAATACTCCCCGATAGCCGAGAGGGTTCACTTACTTCATGCGAACCCCCAGTCTGCCTACGTGGTTTTACCTGATGGGCGGGAGGACACGGTCTCCATCCGCGACCTGGCGCCCGCAGGAGCTCCGGGCCCCCACCCTGAACACTCCGTGGTGACTATTGACCCCGAACCCACCAATGTATGTACCTACGAGACACCGTGCACCCCAAACCCTATACAGACACCACACGACACTCCCATACCGGGCGCGACGCACACGCACGAGGGATTACCGACGCCTAACGTGCTGGCACCTGAAGTCATGCCGGAACCAGCACAACCGCCATCGCCGACGCAATCACCGCCGGTGCTACGTAGATCACAGCGACGGACTCGACCGCCTGATAGACTTAACCTGTAAATATACTTCTTGTAAATATTGTCAGTCACTTCACCCCGCGGGACTCTTTTTAAAAAAAAAAGGAGGGGTGAATGTGGTAAACCATGTATATATGTTGTAACTCGGTTACCTGTCTGGACACACCCCTCTGCTGACTGCCGCTGTGGCTCCTCCCACAGAATCCTGTATAAAGGTGTTTGCCTTGCCCCTCCCCCTCAGTCCGGGGGCAGACACTCACTGTGGAGGTCGTATTGTACAGCGAATAAAAGCCTTTCAGTATTTTACCAAACCTCAGTCTTTTGGAGTAATTGAAGGTGCTTCAATTACAAAGGAAAAAGTGCAAGGCAACTCAAAGGTCTTAAGGTGGATAAGTCACCTGGACCAGATGGACTACGTCCCAGAGTCCTGAGAGAGGTTGCTAAAGAAACAACGGAGGCATTAGTCATGAATTTTTCAAGAATCACTTGATTCTGGCATGAATGGAAGATTGCAAATGTCACTCCACTCTTTAAGAAGGGAGGAAGACAAACAAAAGTAAATTATAGACCAGTTAGCCTAACCTCAGTGGTTGGGAAAGTGTTGGAGTCTATGATTAATGATGAGGTTTTGGAGTACTTGAAGACTGATGATAAAATAAGTCAAAGTCAGCGTGGTTCCTATGAAGGGAAATCTTGCCTGACAAATCTGTTAGACTTCTTCAAGGAAGTAACAAGCAGGGTGGACAAAGGAGAGGCAGTGGATGACATTTACTTGGATTTTCAAAAGGCATTTGATAAGGTGCGACACATGAGGCTGCTTAACAAGATAAAATTCTATGGTATTACAGATAAGATACTGGCATGGATAGAGGAATGGCTGACAGGCAGGAGGCAAAAAGGGGCCTTTTCTGGTTGGCTGCCAGTGACTAGTGGTGTTCCTCAGGGGTCAGTATTGGGACCAATACTTTTCACATTGTTTGTCAATAATTTAGATAATGAAGTTGATGTCTTTGTGGCAAAGTTTGGGGATGATACGAAGATATGTGGAGGGGTAGGTAGTGCTGTGGAAACAATGTGATTGCAGCAGGACTTAAACAGATTGGAAGAATGGGCAAGAAAGTGGCAGATGGAATACAGTGTTGGGAAATGTATGGTGCATTTTGCTATAAGGAGTAATAGTGCAGACTATTATCTAATTGGGAGAACATTTAAACATCAGAGGTGCAGGGAGTCCTTGTGTAAGACTCCCAAAGGTTAGTTTACAGGTTGAGTCTGTGGTAAAGAAGGCAAATGCAATGTTGTCATTTATTTCAAGGGGAATAGGATATGAAAGCAAGGACATACTGCTGAGGCTTTATAATACACTATTCAAGCCACACTTGGAGTATGGTCAACAATTTTTGGCCCCATATCCTAGAAAGGCTGTGATTGCAGGAAGGAAGGGGTTCACCTATGATGAACATTTGGCATCCTTGGGCTTGTACTCACTGGAACAGAAGAATGTGAGACCTATCTAATGTTGAAAGGTCTAGATAAGGTGGATGTGGAGAGGATGTTTCCCATGATGGGGATATCTAAATTAGAGGGCACAGCCTCAAAATTGAGGGGTGAGCTTTCAGAACAGAGGTAAGGAGGAATTTTTTAGCCAGAGAGTAGTGAATCTGTGGAATGATCTGCCATAGACTGCAATGGAGGCCCTCTCTGTGGATATATTTAAAGCGGATGTTGATCATTTCCTGATCGGTCAGGGCATCAGAGGATATGGCGAGAAGGCAGGTGTATGGAGTTGAATGGGATCTGGGAATGGCAGACCAGACTCAGTGAACTGAATGGCCTAATTCTGCTACTATGTCTTATGTTTTTATGGGCATACTCAGCGGGTGACTGCATTGGTGAAGAGAGAAATCTGAACGTGACATACTCAGTCGGTGGAGAGAGCGCCACACCCTTCATTAGAAAACTAACAGTTTATTGACCAAAAATATAAAGTCTCTCCTCCCTGCTGATGCTGCCTGACGCACTGAGTATTTCCAGTAAATTGTCAGATGCAAATTCACACGTTTCTGGTGAACACAGCTGCAAACCAGGACAGAATATCTGAACCATACCCTCCCCCTGGCCCAAGGTCTGTATTGATTAGAAAAAAGTAGTTGTTGCAAATCTTATGACTGCAATAAAAAGTCTGAAGAGGCGAAGTAAAGAATTTATTGCTTTGAAGATTTGTGCCACAGCATTTTGATGCTCTGTGCTTGGTTCCAGATGGATCAGACTATTAGAGGCCATGGTTAAGGCAGGACACCCAACTACCCACCCAAGCCATTGGGAGAGGGTTGCTAAAACATGGATATTAGCATATGTGGGTGGGTTGCAATGGAAATTCACAGAGATGGGTTGGGGGAAACAAAGTCAAGGGTGTCAATCCTGAGATTTGTCCCAGAATGATAAAATGGCTGGTCATCCATTCAATCTCAATGTCTCGGGCTACACAAGATAAAATGTAACACAGGTAATAAGAATTTGAATGTTGTAGGTTTCACCTTGTGGGTACACCAAAGGCACATGTAAAATTGGTCCTTCTGTCCATCTGGGTAGTCTCCAATTCAATGGCATGAATGTCAGTCAATTTCTTTAACTTCCGGAAATTTCATCCCCCTTCCTCCTCTCTTTTTCCATTCTCATTCCCTCTCTCACCCCTTCTCTTCTCCTCACCTGCCTATCACTACCCTCTGGTTTCCTTTCTCCCATGGTTTCTTGTCCTCTCCTATGAAATTCCTCCTTCTTCAGCCCTTTTATTTCCAGCTTCTTACTTCATTCCCCTCAACCACCCACCCACCTTCCCCCTCACGTCGTCTCGCCTTCTAGTTTGTACTCCTTCCACTCCTCCTCCCCCTACCTTCTTATTCTGGCTTCTTCCTCCTTCCCTTCCCATCCTGATGAAGGGTCTGGGCCCAAAATGTGAACTATTTATTTCCCTCCATAGGTGCTGTCTGACTTACTGAGTTCCTACAGCATTTGTGTGTATTGCTCAAGATTTCCAGCACCTTCAGAATTTCTGTGTTTAACACCGTAATGTTGTTGTGTTCTTTATTGTTTGTTAGTTCTCCCTGCTGTCAGAAGTCCGAAGTATAATTACTCCTCAGGACTTGGATAGATTTGATAGCATGGTACTGAGGCGTGAGATTGAGTCGATGAAAACTCGACAGAACTCCAGCATCGGAACAGATTCCTACTCTGCCATGTCCTATGGAGAGACAGCTTCATCTTCCAGCAGTTACTATACATCTACCACCCTCAGTTCTGCCAGGGTAAGTGTTTGAAGTTACTGTTTCATGCTCCATCTGCTTGTGATCCAGAGATGAACATTTTATCAAGCCTATGGGTAATTCCCTGCCATAACCAGTCCAGTTTGGGAGTGTCTGAAATCTGCACAATGGAAAATAGAGTTTGGAATTTGCCTTTAAAAAGCAAATAAAATCCACCAAGCTATAGTGGATGAGTTGTGGAAACAGTTTATTCAATCCGAGCTCTGTTCCAACTTCACCGATACTACTGGTCACTCACTACATTCTGGAATGGTCACTGCAATGCTTGTCTCTCACCCAACTATGTTTTAACTCCTTTCCACTTATTACCAGAACCATCTGGCTAATAATGTTTTCAATCTACAAACATTTTGCTTCACAGAAAATTAGAATATTCACCATGGAAAACTAGGTGGTCCCACCTCGTTTGAAACCAATCCTGCAGAAAGTGTGGGGAAGGCATGGTCAGATACCCCTCCCTACACACACACACACACACACACACACACACACACACACACACACACACACACACACACATACACACACACACAGTCGTGTACAAATGTGAGTATCATCCTGTGGTGAATCAGCAGCCCTTCAGTACCATGGTCTTGCAGCAGTATTGTGAACTTTGCTACCGTTGGTCATCTCGCATATCTCTGTGCTAATTCTTTTGATATGAAATGTTTGCAGGAACGTCTGTTGTGGTTAATTGATCTTATGGAGGTACAGCTTTCCACCCTGTGACATGAGTGCTGTGGTTTGCGGAGTGACCAGGGCTCAGTATGTTTGCTGCCCCAGTGTTCAGCCAGCCGAGTGCCATGTCTCCCCAGTGTGTGCACCTCTGATGGGCTCTGCATGCTGTTTGCCTCGTGTGCTGCATGTTCCTTGGTTCTTCTTTTATTTTTTCTGTGTCAGAATGCTTCACATGATTATAAACACACAGTAATGGTTCAGTGAAGGAAACATTAGCTGTAGAAGTTCAGATTCACTGGTGTTTGAACAGTGAATACCTGTAGTTTGGTTCTGTGTGGCACCTACTGTTGATGATTTTAGTCATATCATAATTTCAGAGAACCTCTCCACTGTAGTACTATGTCTGCCTTAGACATTCCTCAGGCCTGAGTTTTTAACAAATTCTTTAGATCTCTTAGCCCATCAGACAAGTTCATGGTTGAAAGGATGCAGCAGATAAGCAATCCCATGAATTTTGTTACTGTGGCTGTGCATTCCAAGCTGAAACATGGACTGTGTCTCCTACCTGAACTGCTGAGTTTCTCCAGCATTTTGTATGTGCTATGCTTTGTGTTATGTTATGTTTTAAGTTTTAACACTATTCCCTCAGAATAAGTTGCCTCTATGTGGCAACTTCCGAAGTGGTAACCACTGAATACAGTGACACAGCTTCACTCTACATCAATGGCAAACTTTCCAATACTTGTCACAGTGCAGTAACCTTTAGAGTCATTTACCATAAAACCATAAGACCATAAGACAAAGGAGCAGAAGTAGGCCATTCAGCCCATCGAGTCTGCTCCGCCATTTTTATCATGAGCTGATCCATTTTCTCCTATTTAGTCCCACTCCCCTGCCTTCTCACCATAACCTTTGATGCCCTGGCTACTCAGACACCTATCAATCTCTGCCTTAAATACACCCAATGACTTGGCCTCCACTGCTGCCCGTGGCAACAAATTCCATAGATTCACCACCCTCTGACTAAAAAAATTTCTTTGCATTTCTGTTCTGAAAGGGCGCCCTCAATCCTTAAGTCATGCCCTCTCGTACTACACTCCCCCATCATGGGAAACAACTTTGCCACATCCACTCTGTCCATGCCTTTTAACATCCGAAATGTTTCTATGAGGTCTCCCCTCATCCTTCTAAACTCCAAGGAATACAGTCCAAGAGCGGACAAATGTTCCTCATATGTTAACCCTCTCATTCCCGGAATCATTCTAGTGAATCTTCTCTGTACCCTCTCCAACGTCAGCACATCCTTTCTTAAATAAGGAGACCAAAACTGCCCACAGTACTCCAAGTGAGGTCTCACCAGCGCCTTATAGAGCCTCAACATCACATCCCTGCTCCTATACTCTATTCCTCTAGAAATGAATGCCAACATTGCATTCGCCTTCTTCACTACTGACTCAACCAAGAGGTTAACTTTAAGGGTATCCTGTACGAGGACTCCCAAGTCCCGTTGCATCTCAGCTTTGAATTCTTTCCCCATTTAAAAAATAGTCTGCCTGTTTATCTTTTCTGCCAAAGTGCATAACCATACACTTTCCAACATTGTACTTCATTTGCCACTTCTCTGCCCATTCCTCCAATCTATCCAAGTCTCTCTGCAGACTCTCCGTTTCCTCAGCACTACCGGCCCCTCCACCTATCTTTGTATCATCAGCAAACTTAGCCACAAAGCCATCTATTCCATAATCTAAATCGTTGATGTACAATGTAAAAAGAAGCGGCCCCAACACTGATCCCTGCGGAACACCACTGGTAACCGGCAGCCAACCAGAATACGATCCCTTTATTCCCACTCTCTGTTTCCTGCCCATCAGCCAATGCTCTATCCAAGTATGTAACTTTCCCGTAATTCCATGGACTCTTCTCTTGTTAAGTAGCCTCATGTGTGGCACCCTGTCAAAGGCCTTCTGAAAATCCAAATATACAACATCCACTGCATCTAGCCTACTGGTAATTTCCTCAAAAAATTGTAATAGGTTTGTCAGGCAGGATTTTCCTTTAAGGAATCCATGCTGAGTTCTGCCTATCTTGTCATATGCCTCCAGGTACTCTGTAACCTCATCCTTGACAATCGACTCCAACAACTTCTCAACCACCGATGTCTATAATTTCCTTTTTACTTCCTTGCCCCTTTCTTAAATAGCGGAGTGACATTTGCAATCTTCCAGTCCTCCAGAACCATGCCAGAATCTATCGACCTTTGAAAGATCATCGCTAACGCCTCCGCAATCTCCACAGCTACTTCCTTCAGAACACGAGGGTGCATTCCATCTGGTCCAGGAGATTTATCTACCTTTAGCCTATTCAGCTTCCTGAGTACTTTCTCTGTCGTAATTGTGACTGCGCACACTTCTCTTCCCTGCCACCCTTGTGTGTCCGGTATACTGCTGTCTTCCTCAGTGAAGACTGATGCAAAATACTTTTTCAGTTCCTCTGCCATCTCCTCATCTCCCATTACAATTTCTCCAGCATCATTTTCTATCGGTCCTATATCTACTCTCACCTGTCTTTTACTCTTTATATACTTGAAAAAGCTTTTAGTATCCTCTTCGATATTATTTGCTAGCTTCCTTTCATAGTTAATCTTTTCTCTCTTAATGACCTTTTTGGTTTCCTTTTGTAAGGTTTTAAAAACTTCCCAATCCTCTGTCTTCCCACTAATTTTTGCTTCCTTGTATGCCCTCTCTTTTGCTTTAACTTTGGCTTTGACTTCTCTTGTCAACCACGGTTGCATCCTTTTTCCACTCGAAAATTTCTTCTTTTTTGGAATATACCTGTCTTGCACATTCCTCATTTCTCGCATAAACTCCAGCCA
Organism: Mobula hypostoma; assembly: GCF_963921235.1. Taxonomy (NCBI): domain Eukaryota; kingdom Metazoa; phylum Chordata; class Chondrichthyes; order Myliobatiformes; family Myliobatidae; genus Mobula; species Mobula hypostoma. The sequence goes on along the minus strand of NC_086117.1, from coordinate 1,032,309 downwards.
CTGCTGCTCTGCTGTCTTTCCCGCCAGTGTCTCTTTCCAGTCAACTTTGGCCAGTTCCTCTCTCATGCCACTGTAATTTCCTTTACTCCACTGAAATACCGACACATCAGATTTACGTTTCTCTCCACTTTACCGTTCACTTTCCTTTGCCTACTATATCGATTTGTCTTCTCTCACCTGGATACAGTACCCAGAAGTAGAAACAGACATTTGTAACCAGAAGAAGTTTGTTCATAAGGGGACCATACTTGCAAAAGACCCCACACATTTTGAATAATTTCTGTGCAACAGGGGAAAGTTGGGAGGCAGAATAGAAGTGGGTGTCTCCCCAGTGCCAACTGCCTGCACACCTGGAAGTTAAAGGATTCGAGATTTCAAAAGCTCTCCACGAAACTGCAAAAATGGCATTTATTGATGGAGGGTAATACTCCATTACCATGGAGAGTCGACATCAACATCAATACTTGGTGTGTAATGAAGTAGTGTTACACAGTCTCCATGGCAATGGCACGTTCTTTCCAACAATCTATGCTTGTACTCTGCATTTATGATGTTAATAGTATTGTACTGGATTGGACACAATTTGATCCTTCACCACTTGTAGAAACTGCCCAGTTTTTATTGCTTTTGATAAAGGTGAAAATAACTCATTCTAATCCTAAATCTCACATCATAAATTCTGTTGACCCCTTTATTTTAAATTCCCATTGATTTAACACATGGAATTACCATGTTATATAAAAATACGGGTTCTTTATTATGCTGTGCAAAACCTCCCTTGTTGTGAGCTCCTCCCTGAGCTTTCTGTGCTCTCAGGAAAATATTCCCTTCGTCTCCAGTCTCTTCACAGAACCATCTGATAAAATTATCAAGTCTGTTGGAATTCTTTGAAAGAAACAACAAGCAGGATAGACAAAGGAGAATCGGTCGATGTAGTGTACTTGGATTTCAGAGGGCCTTTGACAAGGTGCCACACGAGGCTATGAGCCCATGGTATTACAGGAAGGATTCTAGCATGGATAAAGCAGTGGCCGACTGGTAGGCAGCAAAGAGTGGGAATAAAGGGAGCCTTTTCTGGTTGGCTGCCAGTGACTAGTGGCGTTCTGCAGCGGTCTGTGTAGGGACTGATTCTTTTTACTTATATGTCAATGATTTGGATAATGAAATTGATGACTTTGATGCAAAGTTTGCAGACAATATGAAAATAGGGGGAGGAGCAGGTAGTTTTGAGGGAGTAGATAGTCTACACAAGGACTTAGACAGATTAGGAGAATGGGCAAAGAAGTGGCAGATGGAATACAATGTAGGGAAGTGTTTGATCATGCATTTTGGTAGAAAAAATGCAAGGGTAGACTATTTTCTAAATGGAGAGGAAATCCAAAAAACAGAGACACAAAGGGACTTTGTGCAGGATTCCCTAAAGCCTCTCATGCCTCTGTAATTCCCTTTACTCCATTGTAATACCAGTACATCTAACTTCAGACATCCTACCTCGCCCGGAAGTTCCGGGAGTCTCCCGCATATTGATGGCAGCTCCCTGACACCTGCAAATTATATACAATATCCCAGAAATTGATTTTTTTGAGATCGGGAGCGGGATCAAGAGGGAGCATCCTGATTGGTCTCTCTTTATGCTAAGTAGACTTATCAGTTTTCTCTGCGGGCGGGCTTTACAGTCGACCTCTGTCTCTCCGTCAGTTCAGTTTCGCGTCCTGCACCGCCGTGGCAGTGCGTTTCAAAAAAATATATAAAACTCACTTCACCCCAGACTACACTAAAGTGTACCCCTGCCTAACAGGGGGCAAAAATAATGACAGTGTTACTCGCTGCACTGTTTGCAACAGTGACTTTTCTATTGCCCAGACTGCTGTAAAAGACATGTTGAGGTGAGTTTAACAGGTGTCATTCGTTCATTAGCATAGCTAACGTTATTTAAACTAGCTGGCTAGCTGCTAAGGAGCTACTCTATTGATGTCCTACGTGATGAGGCCAAACTCCCTGTAGACGTGCTTAAAAGTTGTAATAGAATAAAAAAACGACTCCATGATAATGATAGCATAGTCAAGGGATATGGGGAGAAGGCAGGAACGGGGTACTGATTGTGGATGATCAGCCATGATCACAGTGAATGGCGGTGCTGGCTCGAAGGGCTGAATGGCCTACTCCTGCATCTATTGTCTATTGATAATATAATATAATATAATATAAGTACAGAAATAGCAAAAAACTATGCCTGCTCATCAACCAAGACAGCAGCAATTGTGAACATGGCACTGGCACCTGAATGTTCAGAGGATCTGTACAGGTTCATCCGGACAGAAAGAAGGCCATACAGTACTTTGGTTGATGAAAGCAACGATATCATGTGTGAGAAGGAATGTGCTATTTTAGCCAGGTACTAGAATGAAACACAGGATTAGGTAACAGTTGGATTTGTAGACATGCCAGTGTGCAATGATGCCAAAGCTGAAAACATATTCAACTGCATTGCATCATCCATGCATGACAAAGGCCTTGAATGGTCTAATTGTGTAGGATTTAGCAGTGACAACTGCAATGTGATGATTGGCAAAAACAACTCTGTCTTGTCAAGAGTGAAAGCACAGGCCCAACATATTTACAGCATTGGCTGTCCAAGTCACCTGGTCAACATTTGTGCCAAAACTGCTGCTAAGGAGCTCTCAATGTCACCTGAAGAACTGCTCATTGACATCTTCTACTATTTTGAGAAAAGTTCCAAACGAAGAGAAGACCTAAAACAGTTTCAGGATTTCTGCAATGTTGCCCAGCAGAGAGTACAAAAGCATTGTCCTACACGCTGGCTTTCTTTAGGAAAAGGTTTGGACCATCTGCTCCACCAATGGCCGGCCTTTATTTCATATTTTGAGTCAAAGAGTGAGAATCAGAAGTCATCTCATATCAGAAGAGGCTGAAAGAGCCCCAAATGAAAATATACACATGCTTTCACCATAATGTCACACAATGTTTTGACAAATTCAATTTGATTTTCCAAAACGAGGCCCCTATCCTCTTCGAGCTGGATTAGAGTGTAGAAGACCTCCTGCATGACATAGCAAGCAGATTTATTGAGCCAAAGGTATTGAGAGAACAGAACATTCAGCAGATAGATGTGAGCAACCCTGAAATTCACTGCCCAGATGAAGAGCTTTTTACTGGGTACCTGGCAAGGAGGCAGTTGCTAAGCGAGGAAGCACAAGAGATCCCCCCGTTATGAGACAAAGCAGTTCTTCAAAGATGCCAGAGCATTCTATGTCAGATGCTTTCAAAAAATCTTGGAGAAGTTCCCAATGAGAGACTAAATCTTGAAAAATCTGTCAGTGGTCAATACTTAGAGCCAAGATGAGGTGAATCCAGAGCAGATATTGCCTTTGGCAGAGAGATTTCCAAATGTGATCAAGGCAGATGCAAGAGAACAGCTCCACTTGGAGGTCCTGGATTATGTCTCAGCTAACCTTGAAGGACTGGTGCCAACTACAAAAGTTTGCCAGTTGATGAGTTTTGGGGGAAGCTGTCCAAAGTAAAACATGTGATATATATGTGTGTGTGTAAATAGTTTCAATATGTGATCAAATAAATTTTTGTGTTCTTTCATAATCAAATGTGCTGTATACATGCACCCTTGAAGGTCAACCCGGGGGGGTGCGGGGAGAGGGATATGGGGTTGCGGGGGGCGGGGGGGGCGCAGGCGTGCTACCTCCCTGAAATGAGTTTGAGTTTTTGCAGGGTGGGATGTCTGTAAATTTAGCTACTCCTTCTCAAATTTCAGGGTGAATTCAATTATATTATGATCACTTGCCCCTCAGGGTTCTAGAAAGCCATCTTGTAGGCATTCTAGAAATTCCCCCTCTTTGGATCCAACACCAACCTGATTTTCGCAACCTGCATTTTGAAAACCGCATGACTGTTGCACTTTTGGCATGCATTTTTATCTCCCATTGTAACTTGTAGACCACATCCTTACTACTGTTTGGGGGTCTGTACACAACTCCCATCAGGGTCTTTTTACCCTTGCATTCCCTTAGCTCTGCCCACAATGATTCAATACCTTCCAATCCTATATCACCTCTTTCTATGATTTCATTTTTTCCAACAGAGCCATGCTGCCTCCTCTGCCTTCCTGCCTGTCCTTTCGATACAATGTGTATTCCTGGACATTAAACTCCCAGCTATAGTCTTTCGGCGTTGCTCAAGAATTCCAGTGTGTGCAGAATCTCTTTGAGTTTGTACAGAGGAAAGGTCTGACCTCTCAGAACAGTCTAAATGCGAATATGCAGTATGCTGACAGCAGAGTCATGGAGCAGATTCCGAATTACACATTAAACCCACGGATTAATTTGTCTCACTAATCACCTTGCATGTGTCATTAAAACATAATCGCAAATCAAAACACTGCCCGGCTTTGACCATCACTGCACCTTCAAAAACAGCTGCTCCTGAAAGAGCTGAGACTCCCATTTCGGAGTGAGTGGGGATCCGGCACTTTACGATGGAACTCAATTCCACAGACATCTATCACCTAACCAGTGGGGAAGAGATATTGTGGGCAAGTTTCTGAGCAATCATTCACCCATTTATAAAGATGTTTTATTTGTCACATGTACATCAAAACATACAGTGAAATGTGTTGCTTGCGTCAATGACTTACACAGTTTGTGGATGTGCAAGTGTCACTATGCTTCTAGCACCAACATAGCATGCCCACAACTTTACTAAGCCTGATCCATACATCTGTGGAATGTGGGAGGAAGCTGGAGTGCCCGAAGGAAAGACACGCAGCCACAGGGAGAATGTACAAACCTCTATAGACAGCAACAGCAATTGAACTCCAGTCTTTCAGTCGGTGCTTTTTCATCTTTGGACATTCATGGACTATGCCAGGAAGTCAGCTTGCTATCTCCCAACCCCAGGAAGTGCCATAGAATACCTGTACTGGGCCATATCCACTCCGTGAGATTTGCCAGCAAACAATCTGAGATCATCAAGGCAGGCTCTCTCAAGCTGTGACCCCTCTCTATGTCCAGTTTACACCAAGCTCTGCTGAAGTGCTTACCTCAGATCCTCCATTTCACAGTCTAACCAGAAGAAATGGCCAAGGTAGTGAGTAACTTGTGGATGAATCAAATTGGCTATCAGATTATAGCGATGTAGGACCAGTGCCCTATGAAATGTACAGTTACCCCTCGGCCACAAGGGCTACATCAACATGTATCAACAACTGAGGCCAGAGTAAAGTCAGTCTAATCTTGGGAAATCAGATAAAGAAATCCATCCTCTCTGTTCAGCAAGTTTAGGAGGGCTGCGGCCAAAGTCAATTAAATAAGGGGACACTAATGCATCCAATGCAGCTTTGGTTGCAGGAAGGTCATTCCTAAATTAATGAGTTAATTAAATGATCCCTGAGTCATTACACCAGCGTTGAGGGCAATCAGTCAGCCACAGAATTCATAGTCTCTTCGATTCAGTGAATGCGTACAGACTGCATGGTCAGGCTTGTGGACAGCAGGATGGCCACACTACAGATTCTGCAGAAACTGGAAATCCAGAGCAACACACACAAAATGCTGGAGGAACTCCACAAGTCAGGCAGCATCTATGCAGAGGAATAAACAGTTGATGTTTTGGGCTTCATCAAGATTATTTCGGTTGACTGATCATTGGGTTAGCTGGTGTCAAAATTAGGCCATTTAGCCCATCAAGTCTGCTCCGTTGTGGCTGATCCCAGATCCCACTCAACCTCATACAGCTGCCTTCTCGCCATATCCTTTGATGCCCTGACCAATCAGGAAATTATCAACATCCATTTTAAATATACCCACAGACTTGGCCTCCACCACAGTCTGTGGCAGAGCATTCCACAGATTCCCTACTCTCTGGCTAAAAAAAATTCCTCTTTACCCCTGGTGAATATTGAGGCAGTGCCCTCTAGTTCTGGACACCCCCATCATTGGAAGCATTCTCTCCACATTCACTTTATCTAGTCCTTTCGACATTTGATAGGATTCAATGAGATCCCCCTGTATTCTACTAAATTCTAGTGAGTACAGGTCCAAATCTGCCAAACACATCTTATGTTAACACCTTCATCCCAGGAATCATCCTCATGAACTTCCTCTGGACTCTCTCCAATGACAACACATACTTTCTTAGATATGGGGCCCAAAACTGTTGATAATACTCCAAGTGCAGTCTGCCTAGTGTCTTATTAAGCCGCAGCGTTATCTCTTTGCGTTTATATTCTATTCCACTTGAAATAAATGCCAACATTGCATTTGTCTTCTTTTCCACAGACTCAACTTGTAAATTAACCTTCTGGGAGTCTTGCACCTATGTCTCCTAAGTCCCTCTGCACCTCTGATACTAGACAACTGTCTGCACTATTGTTCCTTTTACCAAAATGCATTATCATACATTTCCCAACACTGTATTCCATCTGCCACTTTTCTGCCCATTCTTCCAATTTATCTAAGCCCTGCTGCAATCGCATTGCTTCCTCAGCACTACCTATCCCTCCATCTATCTTGATATCATCCGCGAACTTTGCCACAAAGCCATCAATTCCATTATCCAAATCATTGACAAACAATGTGAAAAGCAGTCTCAACACTGATCCCTGGGAAGCACTATTAGTTGCTGGCAGCTGACCAGAAAAGGCCCTCTTTATTTCAACTTACTGTCTCCTGCCTGTCAGCCATTCCTCTATCCATGCCAGTATCGTTCCTGTAACACCAAAGGATTTTATCTTGTTAAGCAGTCTCATGTGTGGCACCTTCTCAAATGCCTTCTGAAAATCCAAGTAAATGACATCCACTGTCTCTCCTTTGTCCACCCTGCTGACTACTTCCTCAAAGAACTCTAACAGATTTGTCAGCCAAGGTTTCCCTTCGCAGAAACCATGCTGACTTTGACTTATTTTATTATTAGTCTCTTGATACCCTGAAACCTCATCCTTAATAATAGACTGCAACACTTCCCCAACCACTGAGGTTAGGCTAACTGGTCTATAACTTCCTCTCTTTTGCCTTCCTCCCTTGCTAAAGAGTAGAGTGACATTTGCAATTTTCCAGTCCTCCAGTGATTCTTGAAAACGTGATCAATGCATCTGGTATCTCTTCAGCGACTTCTGTCAGGACCCTGGGATGTGGTCCATCTGGTCCAGGTGACGTAACCACCTCAAGACCTTTGAGCTTGCCTTGCACTTTTTCCTTTGTAATAGCAATGGCACTCACTCCTGCTCCTTGACATTCACGGAGCTCTGGCACAGTGAAGACTGATGCAAAGAACTCATTAAGTTCATGTGCCATCTCTTTGTCCCTTATTACTACCTCACCAGCATCATTTTCCAGTGGTTCAATATCAACTCTCACCTCCCTTTTATTTTTTATATAACTGAAAAAACTTTTAGTATCCTGCTTTATATTATTAGCTCGTTTTCCCCCATATTTCATCTTTTTCCTTCTTATAGCTTTTGTAGTTACCTTTTGTTGGATTTTAAAAGCTTCCCAATCATCCAACTTCCCACTCACTTTTGCTATCTGATATGTCCTTTGTCAGCCATGGTTGCCTAGCCCTGCCATTTGAGAACTTCTTCTGTGGGACATATCTATCCTGTGCCTTGTGAACTATTCCAAAAGACTTCAGCCACCTCTGCTCTGCCGTCATCCCTGCCAGCATCCTCCTCCAATCCACCTGGGCAAGCTCCTCTCTTATGCCTTTTTAATTGCAATACTGACGTATGTGAGTTATGCTTCTCCCTCTCAAATTGCAGTGTGAATTCAATCATATTATGATCACTGCCTCCAAAGGGTTCCTTTACATTAAGCTGACTAATAATATCTGGGTTATTACATAACACCCAATCTAAAATAGCCTTGCCCCTAGTGGGCTCAAGCACAAGCTGCTGTAAAAAGCTACCTTGTAGGCATTGAACAAATTCCCTCTCTTGCCATCCGACACCAACCTGATTTTCCCAATCCCCTTGCACATTGAAGTCTCCCATTATAATTGTGACATTATCCTTATTACATGCCTTTTCCATTTTCGGTGCAATCTCAACCCCACATCTTGGCTACTATTTGGAGGCCTACATATGATTCCCATAATGGTGTTTTTACCCTTGCAGTTTCTTAACTCCACCAACAAAGAATCAACGTTCTCTGACCCTATCTCACCTCTTTCTAAAGATGTAATTTTATCTTGTACCAACAGAGCCACACCACCGCCTATGCCTTCCTGCCTATCCTTTCATTGCAAAGTATATCCTTTGATGTTAAACTCCCAAATATGGCCTTCTTTCAGCCACAACTCAGTGATGCCCACAATGTCATACCGACCAGTCTCTTAATTGCACCATGAGCTTGTCCACCTTATTCCGAATGCTACATGTATTTACATACAGCAGTTTCAGTTCTGTATTCTTTGTCCTTTTGAATTTTGCTTCTGTGATACAATTTAACTCTTTGCTCTGTCTGCATTTGTACCCAATCATTGGCTTGTCCTTCCTTACATTCATGTTACACCCATCATCTACTTGTAAACCCGCTGGCTGATCCTCAGCTCCGTCATACTGGTTCCCATCCCCTTGCCATATTAGTTTAATCCACACCCAACAGCTCTAGTAAACCTGCAAGAGTATTGATCCCCCTCGGATTCAACTGCAACCTCTCCCTTTTGTTTAGGTCACATCTATCCCAGAAGAGGTCCCAATGATCCAGAAATCTGAAACCCTGCTCCCTGTCCCGATTCTTCAGCCACTCATCTATCTGCCACCTCATTCTATTCTTATTTACACTGTCATGTGGTACAGGCAGCAATCCTGAGATTACTACCCTTGAGGTCCTGCTTCCCAGCTTCCTTCCTAACTCCCTGTATTCTGTTTCAAGGATCTCCTCCCTTTTTCTACGTATGTCGCTGGTACCAATATGTAACGTTGCTGGTGAGCAGCCAGGAGACATGGTTTCAAAGGTTTCAAGTGTACTTGTAATGTCAGAGAAATGTATACAATATACATCCTGAAATTCTTTTCCTTCGTAACCACCCATGAAAACAAAGCAGTCAGAATATACAGTTAGGGTAAGTCCCTTGTGGGCATGCCATGCTGGTGCTAGAAGTGTGGCAGCACTTCTGGGCTGCCCTCCGCACAATCATCACTAATTTGATTCTATGCAAAGGACGCATTTCACTGGTTGTTTCGATGTACATGTGACAAATAATGCTAATCTTTAATCTTTATTTGACCTACCTCTCCCCACCCCCCCACCCCCGCATCCCGAGTTCCTCCAGCAGATTGCTTGTTGTTCCAGGTTGCAGCATCTGTATTTCCCTTGTAATATACAAGCTGGGTTGTTATCAGTGTGAGGAACATAATTCTGGTTACAGATTGGGTTACAGTGCATCAACTTTTCATTCATCATCAGTCATTCTAATAGTGAACTTCTGGAGTAGGTATAGTCGGGGTGTCCCATACACAGCTTGGCCAGGGCTCTCTTCCATTGTCTTTAATGAATGGGAGTCCCTGAGGTTTATAATGAGCAGTGCAATCAATATTCCTCCTTTTTCAACTCCACACAGAGTTAGAGTTGTCTGCACAGAGTTGAGGCACCAAGCCCCAGAGACTGTTCATGAAAGGAATCTGTCCTGTTAGTAAATTGTCTGTTCTCACACACAGAATGACACAGATCTCATGGCGACCGGCACCCAGGTGCAGGGAGATGCTGGAAGTTTGCCTGATATCTCTCTGGTGAGTCTTGCACTTGTACCACATTGTCACCTGCCGCATAATTTCCTTTTCCGAACATGATTTGGTGTTTGCTTTTACAGCAACAGAAAACACATTTATTCATTTTTGCATTTTTGTTTCTGTCAGCTCGATGGAAATATGTATAAAAATAATTCAGCACCAACAGAGAATATTGAATGCTGTGAAATATTACCCCATTAGCAAATCACTCACTCAGCTTCAGAATGAACTTCTCTGTTTAATCACCTCTCTCTCCCTTCAGTATTTGGCTCCGTACTCTGTTTTCAAGTATAAAATTCTATAAAGATTCCACAAATTCGGAGAACAGTTCAGGCCCTTCGGCCCATGATGTGCTGACCTTTTAACCTGCCTTGAGATCAATCTAATCGTTCCCTCCCACTGAGGTTTGTATGCTTTTTGTTAGTATAGAATACAGGTGGTAGCTGTACACCAAGAGGTAAAGGGAAAGCAAGGACAGAGGTTAATCCTCATTCAGTATCGGCTCCCTCACACAGTACGGATTCAGCCCTTCAGAGTTTACCTTCATTCTTTGCCCTCGGTTTGTGGTGGTCCTGCACAGGTAACTGTACAGAGCAGGAGAGGGACAGTGAGTAGGCTCTGTGCCAAATGTTGTGAGAAGTTTGTAACAGCTCTTAAGAGATGAGATAAGGGGCTGCGTAATGCTACCACACGATGGGATTGTGGTTAAAGACCCATTGGTTCACTGTCTCTGCTGCCCTTTGGCCAATATGTCTTGTATCTCATTCAAAAACAAACATGTTGTTGCACTCTCAACAGATACAGCCAAGCTGTATGATTTAAAGTCACTTATAGCTGGTGTACAAATTCCAGCCTGCAACATTATTCACCACTGAGAACAAATAAACATAGAGACAGGGTCTGGATCCAAAACATACACATCGCAGTTCCTCCACAATTGCTGACTAGCCCGAAGAGTTCCTCCAGCCGATTAAATATAACTATGGTAAATTTATCCTTTTTATGCCAGTTTTATCAGTTGCAGGGTGATTCTACAGGTTGTTCTGCTCTGTGAGCAAGGCCAAATATAATCAGTCCATTTGCCCCACTGTGGTATTAGTTACTTTCTCCTATACAGAAGAGTAGCTTCACAATTCTGAATAAAGTCACATTTGTAACTCTGTTTGCTTTTTAGGACAATGTGCAGTTATTTACTGAGAATTCATCTGACTTGATATCTGCTCCACCAGAGTCTCCCAACCCTGCCTTTCCACAGACGATCAGGGACGCACCAAACTGGAGCTCCTCAGAGTCGTCGCATTCTGGCCTCTTCTTCGTAGCTCCTCGAAGCCCTTCATTAACCACTACAAATATTGACAGCGATGCCACAAGTGACCGTACATCCCTCACCTCATCCTCTGTCATTTCATTGGATGAGTCTATTTGTGTGACCCAACCTAAAGACGTGAAAACACCGAGCCCGGGGAATGATATGCTGCCACAACTTGCTCACGTCACCCAGCACCTCATTGGGCCCTTCCCCAGAGTCAGGTCTCCAGCCCAGCTGCCATCACTTTCAGGGTCTGCATCGCCACCTCCTATGTCTCGTCCCGGCTCAACAGACAAGTCAGAATCACAGTTAGCAGCAACCAATCAGCACTTTGTCATGGTGGAGGTGCATCAAGCCAACAGTGAACCTGATGTCAATGAAGTTCGAACGTTACCCCACTCCCGAGGTAGGCTCCAGTTTCACTCCCCTTCTGCTCTCCTTTTATCTGTCCTGGTTTTCAGCCCTTATTCTTCAAGATGTGATATTCCAGTTAAGCCATAGAACCTAGAAGTAGTTGAGGGGTTACAATTGCAACATTTAAGAGAAGTTTGGCTAGGTACATGGATGGGAGTGGTTTAGAGCGCTATGGTCCAGATGCAGTTTGATAGTCGAGCTAGAATAACAGTTCAATGTGGACTATCATCGACACAAAGATTCTGCAGATGCTGGAAATCCAGAGTAACACACCCAAAATGCTAGAGTCTTATCCTGAACGCTGAGTTTCTCTAGCATTTTGTGTGTTACTCCACATGGACAGATGAGCTGAAGGGCCCTTTTCTGTGCTATTCTAGTTAATGTACAGCTGCAGAGGAAGGGCTCACTGCGGGTACATTTGCTGCTTTTGAGGAACTCTGATAAGTACATGGGGGAGGGGCTTGGAGGGTGATGGGGTGAATGTGGGCTATCAGGGGTATGCTGTAGTTGGGCTGAAGGGCCTGTTTCCATGCTGTATGATTCTGTTGTCCGAGATTCTCAGTACAAGAATCACTGCATTGCAAAGCGTGGGGGGTGGGGCAGCTGTTTTTGAAGGTAGCCGCTGGTACTCGGCCTTTTAGAGTTCATTTCCGTTACTGACAGCCTTTGCCCCTGTTCCCAGCAGCCGCAGCCTTGTGCCAGTTATCTGACACTGGACAGACCCTCAGCGAGGACAGTGGGGTCGATGTTGCTGAAGTGACAGGCAATGGTAAAGACGCAAGTCTGGTTGCTGCAAGCAGCAAAGTCACCAGTGACCTGGCGAGGAACAGGAGCGACGCAGAGGGCCTCTCCAAACCAGTAAGTAAGGGCCGATACTGCTCTGTGCCTTCCTGGGAAAAGCATGACATTAGTTTAACGAGAGTACAGAAGAGCTTCACCAAGATGCTGCCTGGATTAGAGGGCATGTGCTGTAATGAAAGATTGGACAAACTTGGGTTATCTTCTCTGGAGCTCCGGAGGGTGAGAGAACATCTGATAGAGGTTTATAAGATTATGAGAGACATAGATAGAGCAGACAGGCAATGTCATTTTCCTACGGTTGAAATCTTTAATACCAAAGGGAATCTATTTGAAGTGAAAAGGGGTAAGTACAAAGGAGGGGGGTAGAAGGGTGGTTGGCAAGTTTGCAGACGACACAAAGGTTGGTGGTGTTGTAGATAGTGTAGAGGATTGTCGAAGATTGCAGAAAGACATTGGTAGGATGCAGAAGTGGGCTGAGAAGTGGCTGATGGAGTTCAACCCAGAGAACTGTGAGGTGGTACACTTTGGAAGGACAAACTCCAAGGCAGAGTACAAAGTAAATGGCAGGATACTTGGTAGTGTGGAGGAGCAGAGGGATCTGGGGGTACATGTCCACAGATCCCTGAAAGTTGCCTCACAGGTAGATAGGGTAGTTAAGAGAGCTTATGGGGTGTTAGCTTTCATAAGTCGAGGGATAGAGTTTAAGAGTCGCGATGTGATGATGCAGCTCTATAAAACTCTGGTTAGGCCACACTTGGAGTACTGTATCCAGTTCTGGTCGCCTCACTATAGGAAGGATGTGGAAGCATTGGAAAGGGTACAGAGGAGATTTACCAGAATGCTGCCTGGTTTAGAGAGTATGCATTATGATCAGAGATTAAGGGAGCTAGGGCTTTACTCTTTGGAGAGAAGGAGGATGAGAGGAGACATGATAGAGCTGTACAAGATAATAAGAGGAATAGATAGAGTGGATAGCCAGTGCCTCTTCCCCAGGGCACCACGGCTCGATACAAGAGGACATGGCTTTAAGGTAAGGGGTGGGAAGTTCAAGGGGGATATTAGAGGAAGGTTTTTTACTCAGAGAGTGGTTGGTACGTGGAATGCACTGCCTGAGTCAGTGGTGGAGGCAGATACACAAGTGAAGTTTAAGAGACTACTAGACAGGTATATGGAGGAATTTAAGGTGGGGACTTATATGGGAGGCAGGGTTTGAGGGTCGGCACAACATTGTGGGCCGAAGGGCCTGTACTGTGCTGTACTATTCTATGTTCTATGAGATGTGAGGGACAAATGTTTTTACACACAGAATGGTGGGTGTCTGGAATGCTCTGCCTGGGGTGGTGGTAGAGGCAGATACTCCAGAGATTATTAGATAGGCACATGAATGAGAAAAATGGAAGGATACGGTTATTGTGTAGGCAGAGGGAATTAGTTTAGTTGGTTATTTGATTAAGTTTGGCACAACACTGTGGGCCGAAGGGCCTTTCCCTGTGTTGTACTGGTCTGTGTTCTCTACGTGGAGATGTTGTGTATCTCTCACTGGAGCTGTCTCTCCAACTGACTGACCTGTTACCACAAGTGCTGGACATAGGAATCAGAACCCATGGCAGAGAAGGGAAGGACATTTATAAGAAGTGTTTTCAGAAATACTGGTCTGTCCCCAGTGGTAACAGGCAGATGACCAGGAGTTGTGATCAGTGCCTGAACTAACTGTTAGATTTGTTCCTCCTGCAGCCTGGCCTCCTAGAGCCAACCTCGGTCCTAGTGAGGGTCCCCAAGAGTGCACCCACCCTGGGCATTGCCATTGAAGGAGGGGCAAACACACGGCAGCCTCTGCCCCGCATTGTTACCATTCAGGTGGGTACTCTTTGCCATATCATTACCAATCAGGTAGGTACTATTCATAATAAGACTGTAAGGTATAGGAGCAGAATTAGGCCATTTGCCCAATCTAGTCTGCTCTGCCATTTCATCATGGCTGATCCATTATTCCTCTCAGCCCCTATCTCCTGCCGTGTCCCCATATCCCTTCATGCCTTGACCAATCAAGAACCTATCAACCTCTGTCTTAAATATTCATAAAGACTTGGCTGCCATAGCTGCCTGTGGCAAAGAATTCCACGGATTCACCACTCACTGGCTAAAGAAATTCCTCCTCATCTCCATTCTAAAAGGGTGCCCCTCTATTCTGAGGCTGTGCCCTCTGGTCTTAGACTCTTCCTCCATAGGGAACATCCTCTCCACATCCACTCTATCAAGGTCTTTCAAGCATTTGATAGATTTCAATGAGGTCACCCCTCATTCTTCTGAATTCTAGTGAATTTCCAGTTTAAGTTGGCACTAGTGAAACTCAGCGACTGCTTGTTGGTGGCAAATAAAACAAAGAAAACAACTAAATACTTCATTAATTACACTTGTTCCACCAAACGATCACTGCAAACAATAAACTGCAAATAAAGCTTTCCTTTCGGAGTTGAGCTTTTGAACCACCTGTACAACCTGGTATTTTTGAAGTGTGGAAGGTGCAGGACAGCTGTGGTGTGGTGTGTACGGGCTGAATAAAGGCAGATTGAGTCCGGGCCGGAGAGTGGGGCATGAGCCAATGTTTGACCATTCCTGGAACAAACTTGGAGGCAATTTGATTTGGCAGAACTGAGGCAAGGCGAGCAGAGACAATGCAGAGTCAAGGGGGGGGGGCCCGGACCCAGGCCTGTGAGTGAGGAATGACCCGAGGTTTGATACATTTAATTGCCAAGCTGAATTGGAAAAGTTGGGTATGGACTAAACTGAGGTGATGAGGCATCAGCTTGAGAGTGTATCGAAGCAGCAGGGTCCAAGTCCAGGAGCAAGGTCAAGACAATTTAAGTGTTGGGCCAGATAGAAAAGGACAGGGGGTTGGAGCCAGAGGCGAGGCACGGGCCGGTTCAAGTTGCTGCTCTGCGAGATTTACTCCTCCCCCCACTGACCTTCAACTCGTGAAACAGCAAGGTTGTGAGGAGGATGTTATGAGAATGCAAGGTGACTTGGACAGGCTGGGTGAGTGGGCGGATGCATGGCAGATGCAGTTTAATGTGGATAAATGTGAGGTTATCCACTTTGGTGGTAAGAACAGGAAGGCAGATTATTATCTAAATGGAGTCAAGTTAGCAAACGGGGAAGCACAACAAGATCTAGGTGTTCTTGTACATCAGTCACTGAAAGCAAACATGCAGGTACAGCAGGCAGTGAAGAAAGCTAATGACATGTTGGCCTTCATAACAAGGGGTATTGTGTATAAGAGCAAAGGGGTCCTTCTGCAGCTGTACAGGGCCCTGGTGAGACCATACCTGGAGTATTGTGTGCATTTTGGTCTCCAAATTTGAGGAAGGGCATTCTTGCTATTGAGGGAGTGCAGCGTAGGTTCACAAGGTTAATTCCTGGGATGGCGGGACTGTCATATGTCGAAAGATTGGAGCGACTGGGCTTGTATACACTGGAATTTAGAAGGATGAGAGAGGATCTTATTGAAACATATAAGATTATTAAGGGATTGGACACGCTGGAGGCAGGAAGCATGTTCCCGCTGATGGGTGAGTCCAGAACCAGAGGCCACAGTTTAAGAATAAGGGGTAGGCCATTTAGAACGGAGCTGAGGAAAAACTTTTTCACCCAGAGAGTGGTGGATATGTGGAATGCTCTGCCCCAGAAGGCAGTGGAGGCCAAGTCTCTGAATGCTTTCAAGAAAGAGATGGATAGAGCTCTTAAAGATAGCGGAATCAAAGGTTATGGGGATAAGGCAGGAACTGGATACTGATTATGGATGATCAGCCATGATCACAGTGAATGGCGGAGCTGGCTTGAAGGGCCAAATGGCCTACTCCTGCACCTATTGTCTATTGTCTGTTGTTTACTCATCTCTGCAGCGAACTGTGGCTGTGGCCTGCAACTATCACAGTATGAACTCACTTTTGTGAACTTCAATTCTGAATACTATTTCCTTACTTTTATTGTTTGCATGGCTTTTTTTCCCCTTTTTTTTCTCTGCATGTTGGGAGTTTGACAGTCTTCTTTTATTTCAATGGGTTCTATTGGGTTTCTTTGTTTTGTAGCTGCCTGTAAGAAAACAAATCTCAAGGTTGTATAAAGTATACATCCTTTGATAATAAATGTACTTTGACTTGAATACAAACCCAGAGCCATCAAACACTCTCCATATGACAAGCCATTCAATCCAGAAATCATCTTCGTGAACTTCCTTTGAACCCTCCCCAATGTCAACATATCCTTTCTTGAATAAGGGATCCTAAATTGGTCACAATACTCCATGAGGCCTCACCAGTGCTTTATAAAGTCTCAACATTACGTTCTTGCATTTATATTGTTTCCAATTGAAATGAATGTGAAAATTGCAATTAAGACTATAAGATATAATACAGAAGTAGGCCATTCGGCCCATCAAGTCTGCTATGCCATTCAAACATGGGCTGATCCAATTCTTCCAGTCATCCCCACTCCCCTGCTTTCACCTCATACCCTTTGATGCCCTGGCTAATCAAGAACCTATCTATCTCTACCTTAAATACACCCAATGACTTGGCCTCTACAGCCTGTCATGGCACCAAATTCCACAGATTTACCACCTTCTGACTAAGGCAATTTCTCTGCACCTCTGTTCTAAATGGACGTCTTTCAATCCTGAAATTGTGCCCTCTTGTCTTAGACTCGCCTACCATGTGAAATAACTTTGCTATATCTAATCTATTCAGGCCTTTTAACATTCAGAATGTTCAGAACCATAAAACCATAGAACATTACAGCACAGAAATAGGGCTTTTGGCCCTTCTTGGCTGTGCCGAACGATTTTTCTGCCTAGTCCCGCTGACCTGCACCTGGATCATATCCTTCCATACGCCTCTCATCCATGTAACTGTCCAAGTTTTTCTTAAATGTTAAAAGTGAGCCTGCATTTACCACCTCGTCTGGCAGCTAATTCCATACTCCCACCACTCCCTGTTTGAAGAAGCCCCCTCTAATGTTCCCTTTAAACTTTTCCCCCCTCACCCTTAACCCATGTCCTCTGGTTCTTTTCTCCCCTAGCCTCAGTGGAAAAAGCCTGCTTGCATTCACTCTATCTATACCCATCATAATTTTATATACCTCTATCAAATCTCCCCAAATTCTTCTACGCTCCAGGGAATAAAGTCCTAACCTATTCAACCTTTCTCTGTAACTCAGTTTCTCAAGTCCCGGAAACATCCTTGTAAACCTTCTCCGCACTCTTTCAACCTTATTAATATCCTTCCTGTAATTTTGTGACCAAATCTGCACACAATACTCCAAATTCGGCCTCACCAATGCCTTATACAACCTCACCATAACATTCCAACTCTTATACTCAGTACTTTGATTTATAAAGGCCAATGTACCAAAAGCTCTCTTTACGACCCTATCTACCTGTGACGCTACTTTTAGGGAATTTTGTATCTGTATTCCCAGATCCCTCTGTTCTACTGCACTCCTCAGTGTCCTACCATTTACCTTGTGTGTTCTACCTTGGTTTGTCCTTCCAAAGTGCAATACCTCACACTTGTCTGTATTAAACTCCATCTGCCATTTTTCAGCCCATTTTTCCAGCTGGTCTAAAGCCCTCTGCGAGCTTTGAAAACCTCCCTCACTGTCCACTACACCTCCAATCTTTGTATTCATCAGCAAATTTGCTGATCCAATTTACCACATTATCATCCAGATCATTGATATAGATGACAAATAACAATGGACCCAGCACTGATCGCTGTGGCACACCACTAGTCATAGGCCTCCACCCTGAGAAGCAATTCTCTACTACCTTTCTTTCTTTATTAATCTTTTCATTGATTTAAAAGGAGCATAAATACAATCAAGATGAGAATTATCTCAAATATATATATCAGTAACAATATAAACCAAGATTAAGATAGACATTGTCAAAATCATAGATATTGTTAAACTAGTCTAAAATATATAAGCAAAAATGAAAATAGCAATTCTCCTCTTATCAGTTTATGAAGAGAAAAGAAAAAATATTGAGTTTTAAGTGAAGAGAAAAAAAAAACCACAACACTATATACAAACTTTGTATAAAAAAACAAAAAAAAGGGACTGGGCAGTCCATTTTGAGGATACGACCAAAAAAAAAGAAAGAAAGACTTTCTGATCATATCTAAAACTTCAAAAAAAAGATTGAAAGAGTAATAAATCAAATTAAATGAAAATATTGGATAAAAGGTCGCCAGATTTGCTCAATTTTAAACAATGTATCAAATATCCGACTTCTTATTTTCTCTAAACTTAAACAGGACATGATGGAGGAGAGCCAATAAAAGACCGTAGGTGGATTAGAATCCTTCCACTTCAATAAAATGGCTCTCCTAGCTAGTAAGGTCGAAAAGGCTATCATACGTTGAGCGGAAACAGGAACGTTTCCTGCTTCCAATGGGATAATCCCAAAAATTGCCATAAGCAAGTGGGATTGTAGATCGAGATCCAAAACTTTTGATAGTATTTTAAAAACATCTCTCCAAAAGTTATCTAGCTTTATACAAGACCAATACATATGAGTTAAAGTGGCCAACTCAGTATTACATCTGTCACAAATAGGATTAATATTGGAGAAAATACGCGCTAGTTTATCCTTTGACATTTGAGCCCGATGCACTGCCTTGAACTGTATCAAGGAATGACGGGCACAAATAGATGAGTTGGTTAACCAAGTGAAAATTTTATTCCAACAATCCTCCACTACCACTCTCTGGCTTCTTCCATTGAGCCAATGTCTAATCCAATTTACCACCTCTCAATGTATACTTGGCGACTGACTCTTCCTAACTAACCTCCCATGCGGGACCTTGTCAAAGGCCTTACTGAAGTCCATGTAGACAATATCCACTGCCTTCCCTTCATCCACTTTCCTGGTAACCTCCTCGAAAAACTCCAATAGATTTGTTAAACATGACCTACCACGCACAAAGCCATGTTGACTCTCCCTAATAAGTCCCTGTCTGTCCAAATACTTGTAGATCCTATCTTTTAGTACTCCTTCCAATAATTTACCTACTACCGACGTCAAATTTACTGGCCTATAATTTTCCAGATTACTTTTAGAGCCTTTTTTAAACAATGGAGCAACATGAGCTATCCTCCAGTCCTCCGGCACCTCACCCGTAGATACCGACATTTTAAATATATCTGCCAGGGCCCCTGCAATTTCAACACTAGTCTCCTTCGAGGTCCAAGAAAATTCCCTGTCAGGTCCTGGGGATTTATCTACTCTGATTTGCCTCAAGATAGCAAGCACCTCGTCCTCTTCAATCTGGTTCCATGACCTCACTACTTGTTTGCCTATTTCCATTGACTCCATGCCAGTTTCCTTAGTAAATACAGACGCAAAAAAAACCCATTTAAGATCTCCCCTATTTCTTTTGGTTCTATACATAGCCAACCACTCTGATGCTCAAGAGGACCAATTTTATCCCTTACTATCCTTTTGCTCTTAATATACCTGTAGAAGCTCTTTGGATTATCCGTCACCTTGACTGCCAAAGCAACCTCATGTCTTCTTTTTGCCCTCCTGATTTATTTCTTAAGTATTTTTTTTTGCACTTTTTATACTCCTCAACACCTTTTTTGCTCCCTGTTTCCTATACATGTCATACATCTCTCTCTTCTTCTTTATCAGAGTTCCAATATCCCTTGAGAACCAAGATTCCTTATTCTTATTCACTTTACCTTTAATCCTGACAGGAACATACAAACTTTACACTCTCAAAATTTCTCCTTTGAAGGCTTCCCACTTACCAATCACATCCTTGCCAGAGAACAACCGCTATGAGATCCCCCCTCATTTTCCTGAACTCCAGGGAATACAGCCCAAGAGCTGCCAGACAATCTTCATATGGTAACCCTTTCATTCCTGAAGTCATTCTCATGAATCTTCTCTGAACCCTCTCCAATATCAGTATATCCTTTCTAAAATAAGGAGTCCATCATCCAAGTCATTGACATATAACATAAAAAGGAAGCGGTGCCAACACAGAGCCCTGTGGAACACCACTAGTCACTGGCAGCCAACTAGAAAAGGCTCCCTTTATCCCCACTCTTTGCCTCTTGCCAATTAGCCACTGCTTTATCCATGCTAGAATCTTTCCTACTATTCCACGAGCTCTTAACTTGTTAAGCAGCCTCATGTATGGCACCTTGTCAAAGGCCTTCTGAAAATCTAAGTGCACAACATCAACCAATTCTCCTTCGAATATCCTGCTTGTTATTTATTCAAAGAAATCCAACAGATTTGTCAGGCAAGATTTTCCCTTGAGGAAACCATGCTCTCCTTGGCCTGTTTTATCGTGCTCCTCCAAGTACCCCGAAACCACATCCTTAACAATCATTTCCAACATCATGCCAAGCACTGAGGTCAGACTAACTGGCCTATAATTTCCTTTCTTCTGCCTCCCTTCCTTCTTGAAGAGTGGAGTGACATTTGCAATTTTCCGGTCTTCTGGAACTATTCCAGAATCTACTGATTCTTGAAAGATCATTACTAATATCCCCACAATCTCTTCAGCTACCTCTTTCATAACCCTAGAGTGTACACCATCTGGTCTTGGTGATTTATCTACCTTCAGACCTTTCAGTTTCCCAAGAACCTTTTCCCTACCATACTGCTAGTGTCTTCCACAGTGAAGAATGACGCAAAATATTTATTCAGTTCATTCGCCATTTTCTTGTCCCCCATTACTACCTCTCCAGAATCGTTTTCCAGTAGTCTGATATCCATTCTTGCCTCTCTTTTACACTTTATGTATCTGAAGAAACTTTTAGTATCCGTTTGATATTATTGGCTAGCTTACATTTATATTCCATCATTACCTTAATGACTTTTTCATTGCCTTCTCTTGGTGTTTAAAAGCTTGCCAATCCTCTAACTTCCCACTGATTTTTGCTGTATTATATGCCCTCTCTGTGGCTTTTATGTTGGCTTTGACTTCCCTTGTTAGTCTTGGTTGTGTCATTTTGCCTTTCGAATGCTTCTTCCTTTCTGGATGTATATATCCTGTGCCTTCTGAATTGCTTCCAGAAATCTCAGCCATTGCTGCTCTGCTGTCGTCCCTGCTGGTGTGTTTTTCCAATCAATTCTGGCCAACTCCTCTCTCCATGCCTCTGTAATTTCCTTTACTCCACTATAATACTGTTGCTTTAGCTTCTCCTTCTCAAACTTCAGGGTGAATTTGATCATATTATGATCACTTTCCCTAAGGGCTCTTTTACCTTAAGCTCTCTAATCAATTCCAGTTCATTGCACAACACCCAGCACCTAATGCCCTTTTAACATGCCTTTTCTATTTCATGTTGTCATTTATAGACCACATCCTTACTACTGTTTGGGGGTCTGTATATAACTCTCATCAGTGTCTTTTTACCCTTGAGGTCCTTTAGCTCTACCCACAACGATTCAACATTTTCCAACCCAATGTCACCTCTTTCTAAAGATTTCATTTCATTTTTTACCAACAGAGCCACACTACTCCCTCTGCTTACCTGCCTGTCCTTTTGATACAATGTGTATCCTTGGACATTAAGCTCCCAGCTATAATTTTCTTTCAGCCTCGATTCAGTGATGCCTACAACATCATACATGGCAAACTGTAACTGTGCTTCAAGTTCATCTACCTTATTCTGTATATTGCGCACATTCAAATATAACACCTTCAGTCCTTTTTGATTTTGTCTGCCTTTTACATTGCAACTCTTCCTGTTGACTGTTATTTTGCCCTATCATCAGCTTCTCTTTGCTAGGAGTCTCAGTACACATTGCCTCTGTTTGTAATCCAACTACCTCATCCTCGGCACTATCACTCTGGTTCCCATCCCCCTGACAAACATCTCTAATAGGTAGGGTCCATATACGTGTAGGGTCCTCCTGCATCATTACCTTACAGGTTGGTACTACTCTGTCCCACCTCGTTATCATACAGGTAGGTACTATTTGTAACAAGTAGGGTCCGCATCGAGGAGCCATACACTGATAAATGCACAAAAGTCCAATTGGGTTCAAAAACACAAAGTTTCAGAACTGGTGTTCAGGTTATTGATGTAGGGACGCACGTTTGAACCACATGGAAGAATTTTGGAAATGACAGCTGCTAGTTGCTGGTGTATTGACCTGAATCTGCCCAGCAAGTAACTCGGGTGGAAGATATGACTGGCCTAGTGCACACGCTGTCCCGTAAACAATTGATTGAACTCGAAGCAGTAAGGGTGTGAAACGCTGAACCATTCAGTTTGATGAAGGCTGATGCTCATAATTCACCACATCAAAACGTCCACCCAGTTCCAGAATCCAGCCCAAGGAGACAACCTCCCTGTATTCATTAGGTGAACAGACAAGGGGTTCTATGGGTGAGAACAAGATTCCCGGATGGTATGTTGCCTCCCAGGTGCCAGGGCCCGGGATACCTCAGCATTCTTAAGTGCAAGGGTGAATTGTTTGAAATCATGGGCCATATAGTTACTAATGACCTGGGTAGGATGAGTGACGAGGTTCTACATAGGGAGTTCATGGAGTTAGGTGTTAAGTTAAAGGGCAGGACCACCAGGGTTGTGATCTCAGGGTTGCTATCCATGCCACATGCTAGTGAAGTCAGAACTATGATCATTATACAGTTTAATACATGGCTAAGGAGTTGGTGTAGAAGGGAGGGCCTAAGATTTTTGGATCATTAGGCTCTCTTCCAGGGAAAGTGGGACCTGTACAGAAGGGACAGTTTGCACTTGAACTGGAGGGGGACTAATATTTTGATATGGAGGTTTGTTAATGCTGCATGATGGGGTTCAGACTAAAGTTGCAGGGGGATAGGAACCAGAGTGCCAGAACGGTTAGTGGAGAGGTTGTGAAGGCAGATGTTAGTAAGACCTCAGACAAAGTCAGGAATCAAAAGGTTGAGCATGGTGCGGCTAGTGTCCTGAGCTGTGTATATTTCAATGCAAGAAGTATCGTAGGAAAGGCAGATGATAGTACTGAAGGTGAAGTAGTTTACAAACAGAGGCAATACATAGTGAGAAAAGGCTGATGATCGGGCAACATTGCAGTCCACAAAATGAGTTGCAACATAAAAGACGGACGAAATCAAAAGAGATTAATACAGGAATGACAGTGTTGTATGCATACAGTATGGAATAAGGTAGATGAACTTGCAACATAGTTGCAGATTGATACATATGATGTTGTAGGCATCACTGAATTATGGCTGAAAGAGGATTACTACAGGGAGCTTAATGTCCAAGGATATACATTGTATCAAAAGGACAGGCAGGAAGGCAGAAGGAGCAACATGACTATTGGTAAAAAATGATCTCAAATCTTTAGAAAGAAGTGTCACAGGGTTGGAAGGTGTTGAATCATTGTAGATTGAGCTAAGAAACTGCAAAGGTAAAAAGACCCTGATGGGAGTTGTATACAGACTCCAAACAGTAGTAAGGATGTGGTCTACAAATTACAACAGGAGATGGAAAATGCGTGCCAAATGTGCAATGTTACAATGGTCATGGGGGATTTCAATATGCTGGTTGATTGGGGAAATCAGGTCGGTGCTGGATACCAGGAGGCAGAATTTCCAGAGTGCCTACAAGATGTCTTTTCAAAGCAGATCGTTGAAGAGCCCATTGTGTGTTGTGCAATGAACCAGAATTGATTAGCAAGCTTAAGGTAAAAGAACCCTTAGGGAAAAATGGTCATTGTGGGCCGAATTCACCCTGAAATTTCAGGAGAAGCTAAAGCCAGATGTATCAGTATTACTGTGGAGTAGAGGGTATTACAGAGGCATGAGAGAGGAGTTGGCTAGAATTGATTGGAAAAAAAACACTGGCAGGGATGACGGCAGAGCAGCAGTAGCTGGAATTTCTGGAAGCAATTCAGAAGACATAGGATATATACATCCCAAAAAGAAAGAAGTATTCAAAAGGAAAGATGATACAACTGTAGCTAACAGGAGAAGTCAAAGCCAACATAAAAGCCAAAGAGAGGGCATATAGTAGAGCAAAAAATAGTGGGAAGTTAGAGGATTGGGAAGCTTTTAAAAATCAACAGGTAGCAACTAAAAAAGCCATTAAGAAGGTAAAGATGGAATATGAAAGTAAGCGAGCCAATAATATTAAAGAGGATACTAAATCTTTCTTCAGACACATAAAGTGAATAACAAAGGCAATAGTGGATATTGGACTGCTGGAAAGCGATGCCGGCGATTGTAATTGACAAGGAAATGGCGAATTAACTGAATAAGTATTTTGCACCAGTCTTCACTGTGGAAGACACTAGCAATATTGTGGAAGTTCCAGGTGTCAAGGTCATGAAGTGAATGTTGGAATTCTTTGAAGAAATAACAAGCAGGATAAATAAAGGAGAATCTGTTGATGTTGTGTACTTAGACTTGCTGAAGTCATTTGTCAAAGCGCCACCAATGAGGCTGCTTAACAAGCTACAAACCCATGGTATTACAGGAAAGATTCTAGTGTGGATAAAGCAGTAGCTGATTGGGGCAGCAAAGAGTGGGAATAAAGGGAGCCTTTTCTGGTTGGCTGCCAGTGACTAGTGGTGTTCCACAGAGGTCTGTGTTGGGACCTATTCTTTTTACATTATATGTCAATGATTTGGATGATGGAATTGATGGCTTTGTTGTAAAGTTTGCAGACAATATGAAGATAGGTGGAGGGACAGGTAGTTTTGATGAAGTAGAGAGACTACAGAAGGACTTAGATTAGGAGAATGAGCAAAGAAATGGCATATGGAATACAGTGTTGGGAAGTAGTATTGGAAAATGCACTTTGGTAGAATAAATGAAAGGGTTGACGGTTCTCTAAATGCAGAGAAAGTACAAAAAAAACTCAGGTCGTCATTTTAGAATGGAGATGATGAGGAATTTTGTTAGCCAGAGAGTGGTGAATCCATGGAATTCTTTGCTGCAGGCAGCTGTGGAGGCCAAGTCTTTATATTTAAAGCAGAGGTTGATAGATTCTTTATCGGTCAGGGCATGAAGGGATATGGGGAGAATGCAGGAGATTGGGGCTGAGAGGAAAATTTGGTCGGCCATGATGAAATGGTGGAGCAGACTATATGGGTCAAATGACGTTATTCTGCTCCTATATTTCATGGTCTTATGGTATCACATTGATTCCTGAAAAAGGGCTAATCTCAGGGACGTCAGCTCAAACTTCATTCTTTACACACCGATCACCTCACAGGAAAGGTTTCGCCATTTCAAGATTAAGTATTGTTGCTATTGTTCCATCAAATAACCCTCTGGGGTGTAAAAGGTGCTTCGAGCATCATCTAGCTCCTCTGGTCATGCATGTGCTGCTGGCTGACAGCCCATGCTAGTTGACATTTAAATATCAGCTGCTTATTTCTGTGCCAGATAGCACTTGCCAAGTATTCCTGTAACTGGTGTGGTTCTGAGGTTGGTTTCGGATGGACAGGAGGAAATTTTTCCCAGTTTCTAAAACAAAAGTAAGGAACACAGCCCGTCAGTCCTCTATTGGTCAATGTCAAGGGTCTCAATCCCTGCCTCACCCTACTGACCCCACCCCACTGAGTTCCTCCTGCAGATTTCAGTGTCTGTAGTCACTTGAGTCTTCATGCTGCCCAGTATCTGCCTATCCTGCAAATGCTTGAGATTAAGGCATTGAACAGATACCATTCCTTCAGGCCTTTTACCATAAAGGTCAGGAGGAAATAAAGTGATTTGCTTCTCACCACATTTGGGAATAGGAGTGTCCTGAACCTCATTGTCAATGTTATGGCCTAATAGAAAGTTTATAGAATACATGAATCTGATGGAACTCAGATGTATGTAACTCTACAAAGAGAACATCCAAACACGAGGAAATATGCAGATGCTGGAATTTCAAGCAACACACATAAAAGTTGCTGGTGAATGCAGCATCTCTAGGAAGAGGTACAGTCAACGCTTCGGGCTGAGACCCTTCATCAGGACTAACTGAAGGAAGAGCTAGTGAGAGATCTGAAAGGGGGAGGGGGAGATCCAAAATGATAGGAGAAGACAGGAAGGGGAGGGATGGAGCCAAGAGCTGGACAGGTGATTGGCAAAGGGGATATGAGAGGATCATGGGACAGGAGGCCTAAAGAGAAAGGGGGAGGGGGGAAAACCAGAGGATGGGCAAGGAGTATAGTCAGAGGGACAGAGGGGGAAAAGGAGAGAGAGAAAAAGAACGTCTGTATATAAATAAATAACGAATGGGGTACGAGGGGGAGGTGGGGCATTAGCAGAAGTTTGAGAAGTCAATGTTCATGCCTTCAGGTTGGGAGGATACCCAGACGGAATATAAGGTGATGTTCCTCCAACCTGAGTGTGGCTTCATCTTTACAGTACAGGAGGCCGTGGACAGACATATCAGAATGGGATGTGGAATTAAAAAGTGTGGCCACTGGGAGATCCTGCTTTCTCTGGCGGACGGAGCGTAGGTGTTCAGCGAAATGATCTCCCAGTCTGCATCGGGTCTCGCCAATATATAGAAGGCCACATCGGGAGCACCGGACGTGGTATATCACCCCAGCCGACTCACAGGTGAAGTGTCGCCTCACCTGGAAGGACTGTCTGGGGCCTTGAATGGTAGTGAGGGAGGAAGTGTAAGGGCATGTGTAGCACTCGTTCCACTTACAGGATAAGTGCCAGGAGGGAGATTGGTGGGAGGGATGGAGGGGACAAATGGACAAGGGAGTTGCGTAGGGAGTGATCCCTGCAAAAAGCGGGGGGGGGGGTGGAGAGAAAAATGTGCTTAGTGGTGGGATCCTGTTGGAGGTGGCGGAAGTTACGGAGAATTATATGTTGAACCCGGAGGCTGGTGGGGTGGTAGGTGAGGACCAGGGGAACCTTATTCCTAGTGGGGTGGCGGGAGGATGGAGTGAGAGCAGATGTGCGTGAAATGGGGGAGATGAGTTTGAGAGCAGAGTTGATGGTGGAGGAAGGGAAGCCCCTTTCTTTAAAAAGGAAGGACATCTCCTTCGTCCTGGAATGAAAAGCCTCATCCTGAGAGCAGATGTGGTGGAGACGGAAGAATTGCGAGAAGGGGATGGCATTTTTGCAAGAGACGGAGTGAGAAGAGGAATAGTCCAGATAGCTGTGAGAGTCAGTAGGCTTATAGTAGACATCAGTGGATAAGCTGTCTCCAGAGACAGAAACAGAAAGATCTAGAAAGGGAAGGGAGGTGTCAGAAATGGACCAGGTAAACTCGAGGGCAGGGTGAAAGTTGGAGGCAAAGTTAATGAAGTCAACGAGTTCTGCATGCGTGCAGGAAGCAGCGCCAATGCAGTCGTCGATGTAGCGAAGGAAAAGTGGGGGACAGATACCAGAATAGGTTTGGAACATAGATTGTTCCACAAAGCCAACAAAAAGGCAGGCATAGCCAGGACCCATACAGGTGGCCATGGCTACACCTTTAGTTTGGAGGAAGTGGGAGGAGCCAAAGGAGAAATTATTAAGAGTAAGGACTAATTCCACTAGACGGAGCAGGGTGGTGGTAGAGGGGAACTGATTAGGTCTGGAATCCAAAAAGAAGCGGAGAGCTTTGAGACCTTCCTGATGGGGGATGGAAGTATATAGGGACTGGACATCCATGGTGAAAATAAAGCGGTGGGGGCTAGGAAACTTAAAATCATCAAAAAGTTTCAGAGCGTGAGAAGTGTAACGAACATAGGTAGGAAGGGATTGAAGAAGGGAGGATAAGACCGTGTCGAGGTATGCAGAAACGAGTTCGGTGGGGCAGGAGCAAGCTGAGACAATAGGTCTACCAGGACAGGCAGGTTTGTGGATCTTGAGTAGGAGGTAGAAACGGGAAATGTGGGGTGTGGGAACTATAAGGTTGGTAGCAGTGGATGGGAGATCCTCTGAGCGGATAAAGTTGGTGATGGTGCAGGAGACAATGGCCTGGTGCTCCTTAGTGGGGTCACGATCGAGGGGTAAATAAGAAGAGGTATCCGTGAGTTGTCGCTGTGCCTCAGCAAGGTAGAGGTCAGTATGCCAGATTACAACAGCACCCCTCTTATCAATGGGTTTTATATTAAGGTTAGGATTAGTGCGGAGGGAGTGGAGAGCAGAGCGTTCAGAAGGAGTGAGGTTGGAATGGGGACAAGATGTGGTGAAGTCGAGACGTTCCTGTCTTCTCCTATCATTTTGGATCTTCCCCTCCCCCTCTCACTTTCAAATCTCTTACTAGCTCTTCTTTCAGTTAGTCCTGACGAAGGGTCTCGGCCCGAGGCATTGACTGTACCTCTTCCTAGAGATGCTGCCTGGCCTGCTGCGTTCACCAACTTTAAAGTGAACATCCTGTGAGTTTACTTCTGTCGGTATTCTAAGGAGACATTTCTCAGTTCAGGGTTAGTTTGTATTTTAAGATTAGACAGGACTTTTACATCTGGGTTGTCTGTATGTGACCTCTGTCATTTTTTCAGAGGGGAGGATCAGCACATAACTGTGGAAAGCTGAAAGTTGGCCACGTGATTTTGGAGGTTAACGGACTGCCACTTCAAGGAAAGGAACATAAAGAAGCAGCAAGACGTATTGCAGAAGCATTTAAAACCAAGGACAGGAACTGGATTGATCTCCTGGTAACTGAGTTTAATGTTGCCCTTTAGGAACTCCTGCCGCTACCCCTCACTGTGGCCCCAAGTTCTACAACTGTGAAAAAGTACCTAATGTCAGCAACAATACAACATCTGTCCCCCAGTCCATCCAGTCTGCTCACCAGAGTTAACAGCTGATCCCAACTCTGCCTGTCAGCAAAACCCTCTTTATGGCTTGGCACTTAGATCTCACTTTTGAAAGTGATGTCCGGATACAACAGCTGAATATCTTTATTTATTGAAGAAGTATTGTGGTCACTGATGTAACCTAATTCTGCATATTAACCTAAGTGAGTTAATGTTCCAGAGTAATTCCCATTTGGCCTGGGAGAGGGGTTTCTGGCAGAACGGGACAAATATTTGTGAGAATGCGTCCATGCTGTGTCAGAGAGCTGACGAGTAGCTATGCTGTACCACTGTCATTGTCAGAGTGGGTGTGCTGTCCATCAGAGATTTATTGTTGCCACAGTATTTACCCAAACACCAGGAATGCTGGCAATTAAAGATGAATGTCCTGTACAAATGTTGTCGGAGCATTGGAAGAACTTGCCGCATTCTATAACAGCTTGAGCTTCGCATCAGTAGCACAGCAGAAGAGAATAGTTCAAACTACGGCCAGATTGCTGGAGATTACCCCATCATTGCGAGGACCACTCCAAGATCAGATTGATTGTCTCAAGATGCTGATAGCTATGGACGGTGGGAGGAAGTTTCAGGCTAACCCTCTCCACACTCACATCAGTGTGTATCTGCAGAGTGGCTGTGTGTTGTCTCTCTGGGAAGTAGAAGGCAGATGGTTTCTCATCCAACCTCACTCAGTGTGGTTTAGTGCAGTCAGGTCTGACTTTATCCCTGACCTGTCTGTCCGTCTCTGCCTGGGCCGTCTTCAACCTAGCAGTGTGAACACTGAATTCTCAAACTATCCGTAACCAATCCCTCTCTTCTTTCTTTTTCTCCCCCTCTGATCCAACTGTCCCCCATCACTCACTCTTTTCCCATTGGTTCCATTCCCCCTTCACACCTCTCCAATGGGATTCCACCTTTTTCAGCCCCCTGACACGTCCACCTATCACCTCTCAGCTTCTTACATCATTTGCACTCTCCCCCTGCCTCACCTGGATCCACCCATCCTCTGCCAGGTCCTTCCCCCAATGCTTGACACCATCTTCTCTCTGTCATTCTGTCCAGGTGAAGCATTTTGATCCACAATATAATTATCCATCTCTCCCAACAGATGTTGCCTGACCGGCTGAACTCCCTCAGCAGTTCATGTGGTGCCAGGTATTTATGTGGAGACCTGCTTCCACCTAGTGGCAGGTGGATGAGTTGCAGTTTATTTTATTAAGTGGGGATAAGGGTGTCAGTAAGGGTCGGCAGCTGAATCCAGCGAGTAAACACGATGGGAAAGCTGGATAAGTGGCCGTTCCCTGCCCTCTCCCCAGAGCCAGGTAACTTCTGTCTCATGCCTGCAATGCACACACCAGCACCTGACTCTTGCCCAGCCCATCTGTGAAGCCTCAGTGTGTCAGACTGCTGGGTCTGACCCTATGCCTTGCTAACCCTTCACGAGCAGGTCCAGTCAAACATGTTTTACAGCGGTTCCACATATTGTTCAGAATCAAACCGGTGTAACAGCATAAAAGTAGTTGTTACATCACCCAGGATAGTTCATTGGATGCCGTTGTGATAACAAAAAATCCCGAGTTTGCAATCTGTTGTGATGAATTCTGTCTCTTTATTTATTGTGTGTTTTATTTTGTTAACCTGGAGAGTAGCGTTGGGACACAGGCTGCCTCTCGAGTTGAGATTTGACCTTATAAATACCTTCCGTATGACTCCTCACAGAATAGCTCTGGTTCCATGATGAGACTCGTAGACTCGTGTTCAAATGTTTCCCTAGATATTTACCCGGGCTTTGGCTCTGCACTCTTTGGTTTGTCCTGAGTTGGGACTGGAGATGCTTCTCCCAGAGATCTGACTGGCTGGAATAGTACAGCTTTCTTCCCCATCAGTGCAAAGCCCACAGGCTGTTGAGCACAGGGGTCTCACAACAACAATGGTCACTAGATTCTTGAGATTTCCACCCTTTGTCCTATTCGAGGAATACTGTTTCCAGTGCCATCCCACAGTAGTTCAGCATACCCCGGTCCAAACAGCTATTTCATTCCACGCAAATTCCTGATGGGGGAGGACTATGGTGGGGTTTCAGAGGAGTGGGTCCTGGAATTATCTCTTGTGAAATAAAATGCCAAATGATGACTGCTTAACAAATTCCGCATGGCTGAGAAAGTGAACCAGCATTTCCCTGCCTGAGCTCTCCGCTTGTTGCTTCTATTTTTCTCCCCATTGTTTTGGTAGCTGGATCGTGCAGTGAGTTCTCTGCCGTTCGCTGACCGTCATCATTGCCTCTAATGCAGCACTGGTATCCTTGTGTTTAGAGTCTGATGATCTCTTATGGCTTCTGAACAATGTGAGTCTATGTCCGTGATACCTGTACAGTTTATTACCTAACCTTGTAAATTGCTTTCAACCTCATTACAGTATTTGTACCAGATTTGTGCTTTACATTTTCCAATAAATCTGATAAACACCCTCAAGTTCCAATGTTGTGGACTGACCACAGAGTGGTAGTGAACTGACCATTTATTCTGATGACTCTGGGGATCTTTGTGTCTAGTTCAGGCAGAAGGACTAAATCCTTTGACTCCTCAGAGTGCCCAGTCAGAATGCAGGTTCCAGTGAGGTGAGGATTCACGCAGTCAGGGAATAATCTCCACTTTAATAAGGAAGGTGGACTGACCTCTACTTTGCAGAGGCCCAGCAACAACTGTCAGGCACCTCCTCTTACTTGCCCCTTGAATAAGATCCCACTAAGGACCACCCACTATCTCCCACACCATCATTGACCTTATTAACTCTGGGGATCTTCCATCCACTGTCACCAATATCATAGTTCCCTCACCCTGCACCTCCCATTTTTACCTCCTACCCATGATCCACAAACCTGCCTGTCCAGGTAGACCCATTGTTTCTGCTTGTTCCTGCCCCACTGAACTCTTATATACATACCCCGACTCAGTTTTATACCCCCTGGTTCAATCCCTTCCTACCTACATCCATGACACGTCACATGATCTTTTCAATGATTTCAAATTCCCTGGCCCTGAGCATCTTATTTTCACCATGGATGTTCAGTTGCTTTTCCCCGTCCATTCCCCCCAAGGAAGGCCTCAAACCTCTCCATTTCTTTCTGGACACCAGACCCAACCAGTTCCTCTCTACCACCATTCTCTCTTTCTTCAAAGAAAGGGGTTTCCCTTCCTCCACCGTCAACCCTACCCTCAAATGCATCTCTTCCATTTCACGCACATCTGCCCTCACCCCATCCTCCCACCACCCCACCAGGGGTAAGGTTCCTCTTGTCCTCACCTAACACCCCACCACCCTCAGCATCCAGCATATAATTCTCTGTAACTTCTGCCAGCCCCAACAGAATCCCACCGCTAAGCACATCTACTGTATCCAGTACTCCGGGTGTGGCCTTGTGTATATCGCTGAGACCCAGAATAGATTGGGAGACTGCTTCACCGACCACCTATGCTCTGTCCACCAGAAAAAGCTGGCTGTCCCAGTGGCCACCCATTTTAATTCCACTTCCCATTCCCCATTCCGACATCTCAATCCACTGCCTCCTCTTCTACCGTGATGAGGCCACACTCACTCAGGTCTGGATATTCCGTCTGGAGCCGCCAACATGATGGCATGAACATCGATTTCTCAAGCTTCTTGTAATGCCCCCCTCCCCTTCACCATTCCCCATTCCCTTTTCCCTCTCTCACCTTGTCTCCTTATCTGCCTATCACGTCCGTCTGATGCTCCTCCCTCTTTTCTTTCCTCTATAACCTTCCATACACTCCTATTAGATTCTCTCTATTCCAGCCTTTTTCACCAATCAATTTCCCAGCTCTTTACTTCACCACTCCCCAACCCCCAGCCTCTGATTTCACCTATTACCTTGTGTTTCTTCTTCCCCTCCCTAAACCTAACTGACTCTTCGTCTTTTTCTCTCCAGTCCTGATGAAGGGTCTCAGCCTGAAACACCGACTATTTATTCATTTCCATGGATGCTGCCTGGCCTGCTGAGTTCGTCCAGCATTTTGTGTGTGTTGCTTGGATTTCCAGCATCTGCAGATTTTCCCTTGTTTGTGATGGGTCCACTTTAATAATACTGGTTTGGATCTGTACATCGCTGAGCAGGGCCATGTCTATTATACCTCCCCAAGGCACTCAACGAGATAGGGGCTACTGAAGCCCTGCCTGTGAACAAGCCCTACACTGCTGTTGGGGAGGGAGTTCCAGCATTTAGATCCAGTGAATAGACAGACTGATATATTTCCAAGTCAGGGTGATGCATGATGTGGAGGTGAACCGACAGGTACTGATGCTGCCCTGTGCCTGGAGCACTTGTTCTCCTTGGTGAGAGGGTCTGTCAGAGTAACCTGGGCAAGTAACTGGGGTGCATTTTGTAGATGCTGTGCACTGCTGGATGAGGGAGGAAGTGTTTGGAGGGTGGGATGGATGGTGTGCCCGTGTCAAGGGCTGCTCCTGAAAGCAGTTGGAACTGCTCTGATCCGTGGGGCATTTATCTATTTACTTTATTGAGGGATTCCGTGTGGAACAGGCCTTCTGTCCTGTTACACTCCTGTCTTGTGTGTGTGAAAGGTGGAAAGGCCCTGGACGGTCATCACAGGTTCCCCAGCCTCAGCTCTAAGCTTATCGCCAATGTCAGTCTGTTTCGGCAGTTAATGAGCTGACTGTTAGCTGTAGCCCCCTTCTGAGGAGGTTTTGGGTACAGTCGTTACATATTAATGAATAATGTAGACTTTACACTGGCTACAACCTGACTCCAGTTGAGGTTAAATTGTTTGATTGTTAGCGCTGAATGATGGATGAACAACATGGGCCATTCCCAAACCAACGTTCTTACCTGTCTGGAGACAAAGATCAGGGAAGTTTAATCACAAACAAGAGAAAATCTGCTGATACTGGAAATCTAAGCACACACACAAACTGCTAGAGGAACTCAGCAGGCCAGGCAGCATCTATGGAAAACAGTAAGCAGTCTACATTTCAGCTATCTATTTCACTAAGTAAAAGGTTTGATTATCTGCTTGCTGTGAGGTGCACTGCATATCTGCCAGTGAGGACAGTAAATCAGGTTTAATTATCATTCAGCTATGTACATGAATACCGCCAAATGAAATCATTCCTTTGGGGCCAAGGTACAAAACACAGAACCAACAGTCACATATAATACTCAACACATCGCACATGCAATTATGACAGCAGAAAAACATACAATCACAACAAAAATATATAGCCAAGTCACTGAGTGGCATGGCCTATAGATTGATGATACATGAGATGTTGTTCTAGAGCTATGTTCCTGCAAGAACAAGCCCATAGCAGTTCCTCATCGCACGCTAATTCAGCCACAGATGAACGCAGTCCAACTTGTCTTCCACCAAGCAAAGTCAGGAGAGCAGGAATGGTGGCCGGGGCTAACTCCTAACTCCTAACCCCTAACCCAGCATAGCCTTTAGCCTCTTTCTCATTCTAGCTCTGGTATCTCTTCTCCGTGGCAGCTGCAACAGGCGACACTGTGGCATGGGGGCCAAGACTACCAACAACTGAGGCCATGCACCTCCCCGCCGTTGGTCTCACCAATGAACCAGTGAACTGGACTTACAGTACTTTACATTACCAATGTCCAACAGTGTCTTGTGATCACAAGTAGATCATCCAAGAAAATCATTTGCATTTTTTTGGATTATGTACTGCATCCACACAACAGTACATAACAAGTCCAACTCCACTGCTATCCAGCAACTCGCTAGTTGGCTCCACAGGGGTCTGTGATGGGACCGATTCTCTTTACCTTATATGTAAATGATTTGGATGATAGAATTGATAGCTTTGTTGCAAAGTTTGTAGACAATACAGTAGGTGGAGAGTCAGGTAGTTTTGAGGAAGTAGAGAGGCTACAGAAGGACTTAGGTAGATTAGGAGATAGGAGAGAAAATCCAAAAATCTGAGGTGCAAAAGGAATTTGGAATCCCTATGCAGGAGTCCCTGAAGGTTAATTTGCAGGTTGAGTCTGTGGTGAGAAAGGCAAATGCAATGTTAGCAGTCATTTCAAGAGGACTAGAATATAAAAGCATGGATGTAATGTTGAGTCTTTAAAAAACACTGGTGAGGCCTCACTTGGAGTATTGTGAGCAGCGTGCATCCCCTTACCCTGACAAAGGATGCGCTGAAACTGGGGAGGGTTCAAATGAAATTCACAAAAGTGATTTCAGGATTGAATGGCTTGTCATATGAAGAACGTCTGATGGTTCTGGGCCAATATTGACAAGAATTCAGAAGAATAAGGGGTGACCTGATTGAAATCTGTCCAATGTTGAAAGCCCTTGATGCAGTGGATGTGGAGAGGATGTTTCCTATAGTGCGAGAGTCTAAGACCAGAGGACACAGAACAGAAGGCCTTCCTTTTAAAATGGAGATGAGGAGGAATTTTTTTAGCCAGCGAGTGGTGACTCTGTGGAATTCTTTGCCACAGGCAGCTGTGGAGGCCAAGTCTGTATGTATATTTAAGGCAGAGGTTGATACATTCTTGATTGGGCAGGGCATGGAAGGATATGGGGAGAAGGCAAGAAATTGGGGCTGAGAGGAATAATGAATTAGTCATTTGAAATGGCAGAGCAGATCAGAGATGGGCCAAATGGCCTAATTCTGCTCCTATATCTTATGGTTTTATGCTCTTAAAATGTTAAATGAACTGAGCAAGTCAGTCAAAATCTATGACGGGGAATAAACAGTCAAAATCCTTCATCATTCGATGTGGTCTGCTTACATCTCTTGCTTCAGAAAACGGAATAGAAGGTATGGCATCTTACTTTACTTTATACTTTATTGTCGCCAAACAATTGATACTAAAGCATACAATCATCACAGTGATATTTGATTCTGCTCTTCGTGCTCCCTGGAGTACAAATCAATAGTAAATATTAAAAATTTAAATTATAAATCATAAATAGAAAATAGAAAAGGGAAAGTAAGGTAGTGCAAAAAAACCGAGAGGCAGGTCCGGATATTTGGAGGGTACGGCCCAGATCCGGGTCAGGATCCGTTCAGCAGTCTTATCACAGTTGGAAAGAAGCTGTTCCCAAATCTGGCCGTACAAGTCTTCAAGCTCCTGAGCCTTCTCCCAGAGGGAAGAGGGACTAAAAGTGTGTTGGCTGGGTGGGTCGTGTCCTTGATTATCCTGGCAGCACTGCTCTGACAGCGTGCGGTGTAAAGTGAGTCCAAGGACAGAAGATTGGTTTGTGTGATGTGCTGCGCCGTGTTCATGATCTTCTGCAGCTTCTTCTGATCTTGGACAGGACAACTTCCATACCAGGTTGTGATGCACCCCAGAAGAATGCTTTCTATGGTCACAGGTTAAAAGCGGGTCACAGAATGGAAAGCCATGGTGAGTACAGAGGTAGGAATAATGAATGTACAGGCAGAAGCCACTATATTCTCCATTATACAGTAATAGTGAGACAAAGTCCTAAATTGCAGCTGTTGTTCCTGTCAATATTAAACCTATCCCCAGAAACTTAACTGACGTGTGTTTATTTGGATCAGGGGTTGGCTCTCTTCTCATTGGTACAAATTACTCTGGAAATGTCACAGACAACAGCCTCAACACTTGTCCATCATGTGTTTGGCCACTAGTGTGTGTGTACCTGAAGTGTACCAGTCAGTCAATGATAATACACTGGCCACTGTACATCCCAGCTAAAGAGTCATGAGTCCCGATGAAAGGCCCCTGCCCAAAACATCAACTGTTTATTAATTTCCATAGATGCTGCCCGACCTGCTGAGTTCCTCCAGCATGGCTTCTCCTACCTGGACATATGGGGTTAAACTTGGAAATTCAAAGCTGCTGCCCGAAGACTCCCTCACCGTAACCCTCCAGAGGCTGTACTAACGCAGAGAAGAGTTCAAATTTAAATTTAGTTTATATTTATTCAACCGGACAGATCTATGCTGCCAAATGAAACAATGTTTCACCAGAGTAAGGTGGACAACACAGTACATTTCACTCACACACATAATGCATAAGGTAGTACTACCAAAATAAATTAACAAATAATAAGGTGCATTTACAACACAAGTTAAAAAATAAACGGTATAACGCTGCTGGCCCTTCAAACGTGATGAGACCTGGGTGATGGAAGGGAGTTTAGTAGTCTGATACTGAATGGTTTTACTCTGTACTTGATGGAAGCTCTTTATGTGAGGAACCTAAGTGTTTTTAAAATATTCAACGTAGAACATTACAGCACAGTACAGGCCCTTCGGCCCATGAATTTGTGCTGACCCTTTAACCTAATCTAAAGCTAATCTAACCCTTCCCTCCCACATGGCCTTCCATTTTTATAACAGCTATGAGCCTAATTTTTTTGTCATAATTACGCTGAACAGCCACTTTAGCCCTGAAAACGAAAATTACAAGGGGAAGCGTTCAGTCGCTAAATAATGTTTTATAAGCACAAATTTAAAGAAATATTTGTCTCTCTCACCCAAAATTGGAAATCAAAAGTCAAGTCCTGTGTAATGGCTGTGATCACTGCTCTCAACCTCCTGCTCCACAACCTGCAAGAGTTCAATGTGACTGATAGATCATATCCTTGTTGTGGGTCCCGCATAGGACAGATCACTCTGCAGTGCTCAGATCAGAGACACACAGGACTGCTCTCTGAGTCCTAGCCACATTTTCTAGCTGTGTCTGCTGGCCAAATGGACATTTTAGATCAGATCTCGGTGGACATCTCAGGGTGTGGTGTGTCTGCACGCAACACCGTCACCTCTTTCACCCCTATCCATCTCACCCTTCTGTTGCTGACCGGCACTAACCCCCGCCAATCCGGGAACTGTTTGGTACTTGACACCACACCATTCTGCAATACAAGCAATGGCGCAATTGGACATAATGTATGATACTGAAACTTGTTTCCTTTACAACAGAGCAAGGATTCCACCAGTAGGATCTTCCTGTGCACCTGTTCAATAGGTGGCAATGATGGCAGGTAAGTGAGAAGCTGAAATGACCAAGAGACCCAACTGATCTACAGCATCCTCTTCTCATCATCTGAATGTCTACCCCATGTTGTCTCACTCCCATCAGCACAAACCCCTCTCACCATTCTGTAACCCACCCTACAAACCCCACACATCAACCTCCACACACCCCCACTCCCAACAAAACCAAACCATTACCCACCATCACAAACCCATCACATCCCTCCCCACCCTCCACCATAACTCCCCACACCCACTCCCACTGTCACAGACCCTCCAATCACTCCCCACACCCACTCCCACCGTCACAAACCCTCCAATCACTCCCCACACCCACTCCCACCGTCACAAACCCTCCAATCACTCCCCACACCCACTCCCACCGTCACAAACCCTCCAATCACTCCCCACACCCACTCCCACCGTCACAAACCCTCCAATCACTCCCCACACCCACTCACACCATCACAAACCCTCCAATCACTCCCCACACCCACTCCCACCGTCACAAACCCTCCAATCACTCCCCACACCCACTCCCACCGTCACAAACATTCCAATCACTCCCCACACCCACCATCACAAACCCTCCAATCACTCCCCACACCCACTCTCACCGTCACAAACCCTCCAATCACTCCCCACACCCACTCCCACCGTCACAAACCCTCCAATCACTCCCCACACCCACTCCCACCGTCACAAACCCTCCAATCACTACCCACACCCACTCCCACCGTCACAAACCCTCCAATCACTCCCCACACCCACTCCCACCGTCACAAACCCTCCAATCACTCCCCACACCCACTCACACCATCACAAACCCTCCAATCACTCCCCACACCCACTCCCACCGTCACAAACCCTCCAATCACTTCCCACACCCACTCCCACCGTCACAAACATTCCAATCACCGCCCACACCCACTCCCACCATCACAAACCCTCCAATCACTCCCCACACCCACTCCCACCGTCACAAACCCTCCAATCACTCCCCACACCCACTCCCACCCTCACAAACCCTCCAATCACTCCCCACACCCACTCCCACCGTCACAAACCCTCCAATCACTCCCCACACCCACTCCCACCATCACAAACCCTCCAATCACTCCCCACACCCACTCCCACCGTCACAAACCCTCCAATCACTCCCCACACCCACTCCCACCGTCACAAACCCTCCAATCACTCCCCACACCCACTCCCACCATCACAAACCCTCCAATCACTCCCCACACCCACTCCCACTGTCACAAACCCTCCAATCACTCCCCACACCCACTCCCACCGTCACAAACCCTCCAATCACTCCCCACACCCACTCCCACCGTCACAAACCCTCCAATCGCTCCCCACACCCACTCCCACCGTCACAAACCCTCCAATCACTCCCCACACCCACTCCCACCATCACAAACCCTCCAATCACTCCCCACACCCACTCCCACCGACACAAACCATCCAATCACTCCCCACACCCACTCCCACCGTCACAAACCCTCCAATCACTCCCCACACCCACTCCCACCATCACAAACCCTCCAATCACTCCCCACACCCAGCCCCACTGTCACAAACCCTCCAATCCCCACCATCACAAACCCTCCAATCACTCCCCACACCCAGCTCCACCATCACAAACCCTGCAATCACTCCCCACACCCACTCCCACCATCACAAACCCTCCAATCACTCCCCACACCCACTCCCACCATCACAAACCCTCCAATCTCTCCCCACACCCTCTCCCACCATCACAAACCCTCCAATCACTCCCCACACCCACTCCCACCATCACAAACCCTCCAATCCCCACCATCACAAACCCTCCAATCACTCCCCACACCCAGCCCCACCGTCACAAACCCTCCAATCACTCCCCACACCCACTCCCACCGTCACAAACCCTCCAATCACTCCCCACACCCACTCCCACCGTCACAAACCCTCCAATCACTCCCCACACCCACTCCCACCGTTACAAACCCTCCAATCCCCACCATCACAAACCCTCCAATCACTCCCCACACCCAGCTCCACCATCACAAACCCTCCAATCACTCCCCACACCCACTCCCACCGTCACAAACCCTCCAATCTCTCCCCACACCCACTCCCACTGTCACAAACCCTCCAATCACTCCCCACACCCACTCCCACCGTCACAAACCCTCCAATCACTCCCCACACCCACTCCCACCGTCACAAACCCTCCAATCACTCCCCACACCCACTCCCACCGTCACAAACCCTCCAATCTCTCCCCACACCCACTCCCACTGTCACAAACCCTCCAATCACTCCCCACACCCACTCCCACCGTCACAAACCCTCCAATCACTCCCCACACCCACTCCCACCGTCACAAACCTCCAATCACTCCCCACACCCACTCCCACCATCACAAACCCTCCAATCACTCCCCACACCCACTCCCACCGTCACAAACCCTCCAATCACTCCCCACACCCACTCCCACCATCACAAACCCTCCAATCACTCCCCACACCCACTCCCACCATCACAAACCCTCCAATCACTCCCCACACCCACTCCCACCATCACAAACTCTCCAATCACTCCCCACACCCACTCCCGGAATTGATGTTTGCAGACAATTCAAAGATAGATGAAAGGGCAGGTTATGTTGAGAAAGTGGAGAGTCTGCAGAAGGGCTTTGTCAGATAGGGAGAACACACAAAGAAGTGGCAGGTGTAGGGATATTGTAGGGAAGTGTTTGGTCATGGTCTTTGGTAGAAGGAATAAAGAAACAGACTATTTTCCAAACAAGGAGGAAATTCAAAAACCAGAGGCATAAAGGGTCATGGGAGTCCTTGTGCAAGATTCCCCAAAGGGTAACTTGGAGGCTGAGTTGGTGGTGATGAAGGCAAATGTTAGCATTCATTTTGAGAGGACTGGAATACAAGAGCAAGCATGTGACACCGAGGCTTTAAAAGTCTTTAGTCAGACCACATTTGAAGTATTGTGAGCTGTTTTGAGCCCCTTATCTAAGTAAAGAGGCTTCAGAAGAGGTTCACGAGAATGACTCTGGGAATGAAAGGGTTAATGTATAAGGAGTGTTTGATGGTTCCGGGCGATACTCACCGGAATTTAGAAGAATGAGGATGGGGAGGGGGTGTGAATCTCATTGAAATCTATCGAATATTGGAAGGTCTGGACAGAGTGGATGTGGAGAGGATGTTTCTGATAGTGAGGGAATCTAGGACCAGAGGGCACAGCCTCAGAATACAGGGATAAGAGGGATACAGGGATAGGATAGATATGAGGTACTTTCTTTAGCTAGAGGCCGGTGAATCTGTGGAATTCATTGTCACAGGTGACTATGAAAACCAAGCCATTGGGAATATTTAAAGTAGAGGTTGATTGGTTGTTGATTAGTCAGGGCGTCAAAGGTTACGGGGAAAAGCCCAGAGAATGGGGTTAAAGGATAATAGGTCAGCCATGATAGAATGGTGGATCAGACTCAACAGGATGAGTGACCTAATTCTGCTCCTCTGTTTTATGACTGACCCATCCCTCCTCTGGAACTGACAGTCCTGTATGCCCATGACACACCCACTTCCCCTTTCTCCCCCACCCCCTTCTCTTCCCTTCCTGCCAGCCGGCTCTCCTTCCAGTCCCCTCCCCCTGCCATACAAGTTGTCGTGAGACACGAGGAAATCTGCAGACGCTGGAAATTCAAGCAACACACATCAAAGTTGCCGGTGAACGCAGTAGGCCAAGTTGTCGTGAGAATCAGTTTATGGGTGAATTTGCATCAGAACAGTCTTCCGAAGAAGCACCTGGTGAATCTTCGGATTGGCGTGTGGAGTGTTAATGGCCCAGGGTACCATGTGACGTGTTAGTCCTAAACACAATTGACTCCGCAGAGACTGGAAATTGTGTGTGTGTGTGTGTGTGTGTGTGTGTGTGTGTGTGTGTGTGTGTGTGTCTGTCTGTCTGTCTGTGGTGACTGTGTTGTGAATGTGTGTGTGTGTTGTTACTGTGTTGTGAATGTGTGTGTGTGTCTGTCTGTCTGTGGTGACTGTGTTGTGAATGTGTGTGTGTGTTGTTACTGTGTTGTGAATGTGTGTGTCTGTGTGTGTTGTGAATGTGTGTCTGTATGTGTGTGTTGTGACTGTGTGTGTGTGTGGCCGTTGTTTTAATCTCCCTGATTCACACTAGATTACAGAATCTGCTCTTTAGTTTTAAAATTCACATATTTGATTGTGGCTGATCACCAATAAAGCTTCGAAATGCAAGCGGAGGAAACAGAAACTATCTTTACTGCTGAGCACTTGACAACTCACGGGAAGCGTGAATCACTTCCCTTCCTGTAGCTTTGCTTGATGAGCCTGTCTGTGACTGTAGCCTCCCCAGACCGTCCTTTTTGTTCCCGAGTTGCCTGTGGGTTTCTTTAACTCTGATATGAACCTCTGGAGAGAGCCCCCGCCTGTATCTGCCGCTCCGCAAGCAGGGGGCAGGCACGGATCTGTGGTTCTGAACAAATGTGTCGAGCCTAATGAACTACCTAAGCCTTTGTCTGGAATTCACGGCTCCCTCCATTGGCTGTTCCTCCCTGTTGTGCAGCAATGAGCCTGTTGGCTTTGTGGGATTTCAGTGCTGGAAACGTGCCAGAGGCCGGGGTGTGCCATAGAATGGAGTTCCTCTGGTCCCCAGCTGCTCAGCTGCACACGGCTCACCTGAGGCCCGGCGGACTTGAACAGGGTAGAAATCGGAGCCAGTCTGTACTGTAATCTGTTTGTCGCGCACTGTCGCTCAGTGAGTACAGCGGAATGGATTTAACTACCTGTGGGATCAGGCAAAACTTCACTATTAAACTGAGACTGGTGTTTCAAGCCTTCTTTGTACACGTTTAAGCTGTTCCTGGTAGTGTTGTAGGATAGTATGAGGCTGCAGAAAATAAGGTGACAGGAAGAGCTGAAGAAACTGCACAAAGTGACCAGTCCCTTGACTAAGTCACTGTTTTTCTGTCCCCAGTGCTACCAAACTAAATCCAAGTGGAAACTGTAAATGGAGATGACGTTCTGTGGTTAAATAACTATGCATGTGTCCTTAAAAACATGACAACTCGCTCTGCGACAACCAGCTTTCCATCGCCTGGTTACTGCTTTGTATTTTGTGGTTACTAAGCTACCTCTCTCAAGTTAGACCACAAAGCTTGCTGGACATTCCAGAGACTACCTTAACCCTCTTCATTCTGGCTGCTGAAATGGTGAGTTCCTGATTTGTCTGGCTGATATTCAATCTGCTTTAGAACAAGTCTGTGCTAGTTAATAAACTAGTTTGAAATTCTCTGAAAATGGTGGATTTTCCCACTTGTTAGCACCAGCCTCTCTCAGCGTCAGGACAGAGGGGTGAGGATTATCCCTGTACCCTTCACCTAATGAGCTTCAGAAAGCACTGCTAGGCCAGAAAGTTCTTTCCTTACTTTATTCTTGCTTTTTCTATCCTAATGACATCATGGGCCAAAGGGTTATACTTAAATTGGAAGCAACACACTTAAAAGTTGCTGGTGAACGCAGCAGGCCAGGCAGCATCTCAAGGAAGAGGTACAGTCGACATTTCGGGCTGAGACCCTTCGTCAGGACTAACTGAAAGAAGAGCTAGTAAGAGATTTGAAAGTGGGAGGGGGAGGGGGAGATCCAAAATGATAGGAGAAGACAGGAGGGGGAGGGTTGGAGCCAAGAGCTGGACAGGTGATTGGCAAAGGGGATATGAGAGGATCATGGGACAGGAGGCCCAGGGAGAAAGAAAGGGGGAGGGGGGAAGCCCAGAGGTGATATACTGCATCTGGTGCTCCCGATGTGGCCTTCTATATATTGGCGAGACCCGACACAGACTGGGAGATTGTTTTGCTGAACACCTACGCTCTGTCCACCAGAGAAAGCAGGATTCCCAGTGGCCACACATTTTAATTCCACATCCCATTCCCATTCTGACATGTCTATCCACGGCCTCCTCTACTGTAAAGATGAAGCCACACTCGGGCTGGAGGAACAACACCTTATATTCCGTCTGGGTAGCCTCCAACCAGATGGCATAAACATTGACTTCTCTAACTTCTGCTAATACCCCACCTCCCCCTCGCACCCCATCCGTTATTTATTTATTATTATTTTT
This sequence comes from Mobula hypostoma, assembly GCF_963921235.1. Lineage (NCBI taxonomy): Eukaryota > Metazoa > Chordata > Chondrichthyes > Myliobatiformes > Myliobatidae > Mobula > Mobula hypostoma. The sequence continues at coordinate 988,098 of NC_086117.1, read as the reverse complement.
TTAATATATATATATATAAAATTAATTTCTCTCTCTCTCTCTCTCTCTCTTTCTCTCTCTCTTTCTCCCTCTGTCCCTCTCACTATACCCCTTGCCCATCCTCTGGGCTTCCCCCCTCCCCCTTAATAACTGAGTGACTTAAAAATTAAATATCTCCAACCCAATGGCATGAACATTGACTTCTCTAACTTCCATTAATGCCCCTCCTTCCCTTCGTACCCCATCCCTTATTTATTTATCTATCTATCTATCTATTTATTTATTTATTTTCCCCCCTTTTTCTCTCTTTTTTCCTCCCTCTCACTATACTCCTTGCCCATCCTCTGGGCTCCCCACCTTTCTTTCTCCCTAGGCCTCCCATCCCATAACCCTCTCATATCCCTTTTGCCAATCACCTGTCCAGCTCTTGGCTCTTCCCTCCCCTTCCTGTCTTCTCCTATCATTTCGGATCTCCCCCTTCCCCTCCAACTTTCAAATCTCTTACTAACTCTTCCTTCAGTTAGTCCTGACGAAGGCTCTCGGCCTGAAACGTCGACTGTACCTCTTCCTAGAGATGCTGCCTGGCCTGCTGCGTTCACCAGCAACTTTTAAGTGCGGTGCCTGAAATTCCAGCATCTGCAGATTTCCTTGTGTTTGTATACTTAAACTGGAGGTTGATTAGTCAGGGTATCAAAAGTTATGGGGAGAAGGCAGGAGAATGAGGTGAGAGGGAAAATGAAATCAGCCACGGTGGAATGGTGGAGCAGACTCAATGGGCCAAATGGCCTAATTCTGCTCCTATGTTTTATGGTCCCTTGCTGTTGTAAACAATCCTCCTGATGGACGTCCAGAATTGGTGGCTCCTGCGATCCCCACACACACAATGTCGAGAGATCATCACCAGACATACCTAATCCTTGCTCTTGTATTTCCCAGTATCCTGCGTACTCAGCTGCAGGTGTGCTGGCTCACCTCTGGCCCCCAGGAGCACCGCTGTTCTCCACAATCTCTCACCTGTGCCTTCCAGAGCCTCCAACCGCAGTTCTCATTTCTGTAACCTCTCCCTAACCCAGTACCAATGCCTGTAACTCCCCCCAAGAACCACTTCTCATCTCTGTAACCTGCTCTAACACCTGTCCCCACTTTTGTAATGCCCCCAACACCCAGTCTGTAGGTGGAGGAAAAATGTCTATTCTACAGGTAGGCATGAAATGCTGGAGGAACTCAGCAAGTGATGCAGCACATTCAGAGGGGAATAAACATCAACTATTCATTCCTCTCCATAGATATTGCCTGAGCTGCTGAGTTCTTTCGGCAGTTTGTGTGTGCTGCTGTACCATGAGGAGTGAAGGTATGTGAAAGTCAGGTCACTGCTGTACAGCTGGTGACTGCGATGGTAAAGTTTGGCCACAAACCGGACTTCTCAGGCCCCACTGGTTGGTACAGAAGATGCTTTAGGGAATGGAGCCAGTCTCTTCCTTCATGAGTTATCTGACGCCTCAGAGGTCCAACTCTCCAAGGTCCTGAGTGGTCAAAGAGACAGAGTCAGCTCCTGTAGATAGACATCAACTGTGGGTGAATTCATATCTACCTATTGATATATGACTTTCCTAATGATGCAGACCTCTGCTCCACCACTACTCTATCCAGGCCTTTCAGCATTCAGTGTAACGGACTGAGAATGGGTTCTACAGGTAGATGTGAACTGTCGGCCAGTTTGTACTTACCTATAGAATATACCATTCCAGCACATTTTTGTCTCTATTGCCCTCTTTCATCTTCTTCCCTTCACACTTTGTGCTGATGGATTTGCTGGGATTAACAACCTCTTACACGCAATACAGGCAGCATGGGCATGCAAGGACCAGCATGCTTCCATCCTGCCACAGACACTCCCTCTATGCCCTTCACCTCTCCTCTCTCTGCTCAATCATCAAAAACAGGATTGTTTTGGCACCTTTCCAGTTCTAAGAATCTGAAACATGAACTCAAGATCCATCTCCACAGATGCTGCCTGACCTGTTAAGTATCTGCAGCGTTTGTTAGTTTTATTTCATATCAGAGCGGCCGCACTCAAGTGTGGCCATTACATATCGCAGCAGAATTAGGCCATTCGGCCCATTGAGTGTGATCCTCCATTCCATCATGGCTGATTTTTTTCCAACACCAATCTCTCGCCATCTCTCCATAACCCTTAACCCACTTACTAATCAAGAATCTCTGCCTTAAATACCCCTAATGACTTGACCTCTACAGCCATCTGTGGCAATGAATTTCACAGATTCACCACCCTCTGGCTGAATCAGTTCCTCCTAAGTCCAGTTGTAAAGGATTGTTCCTTTATTCTGAGGCGATTCCTCATTCCTAGACCCTCCTGCTGATGGAGATCATCTCTGCAATTCAACCCCATCCAGGCCTTTCAGTATCAGTGCACCCAACTTGTCTGTTCATAGCAGTGACGGACAGGGAAGAGTGGTCAAAGAAATAGAGTATCACAGGTAGATGTGAGCTGTGAGTGAGATCCCTGTCATCTCATTCAGAGGAAGGCCGTTTATGTTGCAGGGGCCAGGTGTGGTTAGCAATATTGTCTACCTTTTCTCCTCTCTCTGCTCCACACACAGAGGCTGTGGTTCAATGTCTGCTCCAGTATTTCATCGTTACTGTTCAACAATTTCATGCCTTCTCTCTCACTTGCTCCAGCATTTAGTGATATATCTAACTCTTTGGTGTTCTATTAATAACTTGAGTCTTGCAAACTCACTTACTATGTGCATGCTGGTTGAAAAACAATTATTCACTGTGCACAATGATGAATAAAACTGCTATCCTGCCCTCTGATCAGAGATGCAACGCTGAAGGAACTCAGCTGGTCAGGCAGTATCTATGGAGGGGAATATACAGTCGAAGTTCTGAGGTGAGACCTCTCATCAGGTCCAAATTGTTGACCGTTTATTCCCCTCCATAGACGCTGCCTGACTTGCTGAGTTCATCCAGCGTTTTGTGTGTGTTGCTCTGGATTTCCAGCATCTGCAGGATCTCATGTTTAAGGTCTACGTTACTGTAGACACTCCAGCACCAACGTCACCCAGGTAAACAGCCAACATTCAATACTGGAACTCCCGGCACGGTGAGTGGTCGACCAGCAGAGGGATCAGGAAGTAATTCAGCCTGAGTTATAGCATTTAGGATGTTGTTTTTCAAATGTTGTGGAAGATGTATCCACATTGAAAATGAATATCTGCACTGTGCAAATAGGTTCTACTTAAGTATTTGGGTGGCCCTGCAATGGGTTCGAATCCTAGTAAACATTTCCTTCATTAGTTGGTGTCTGTTTTGAGAGCCATTGTGTCTTGCTGTTGTGTGCACCTTCTGTTATACCCAGGGCTCACCCTGTGTTAACGTTAAGAGATGACTCTTGAGATTAATTTATATCACCATCTGTAACTCCTGTAATCGTTCTCTCTTTTTCCATCGCTGTGGTATTCAGTGCAAGGGATTTCCTGCCTCCTGTCTAGGTCCCAGATTTGGTGCATTTAAGGTCTGTGAGCCAAGATTGTGTCTGGATGCACTGATTGTTCAGGAAGTAACAGACTGGCAGAGTGTCTGCCTGTGACCTCATCTACTGTGGCAACTGGTTTCCAGCTGGAGTTGATTAGAGGCGGACAGTTGGCAGTGATTACAACCTCACAATGTGCTAGGGAATGGCCCAGCCTTTCTTTGTGAACATCACAGCCATAACCAAACTCACAGACTGGGGTAGTTGGCTTGCAGAGTTATTTACAATTTAAAGCACATCTGCCAATTCTGTGTCCCTGTATTGTGGAGGCACATGTGGTTCACTACAAAACTGGGCCTCAAACTTACCCCACAACATTTGGGACCAGTTAGGCACAGATCCCTGTGAATTATCATTTGATTGAATAAGCTGTGTCACATCAAATCTCTGAATGTGTTCAGCACTGATCGTCTGTTACTGTCAGTTCTGCTTTCTCGAGTGTCACACAGTGAAGGAAAGGATTACACTTCCCGCTGGGACTCAGATGTCCTCTCCCTCCATACCCCCCCACCCTACATCCTTCCCCCTCCCTCAAACATCCTTCCCCCTCCATCAACCATCCTCTCCCTCCCGCGAACATACTTCCCCCTCCATCAACCATTCTCTCCCTCCCTCAGAAGCACTCTTCACCTCAACCCCACATTCCCTTCACCCAACGTCTCATGTTTCAGACTCCTTCTCCCTCAAACGGGCTCTACCTCCCTCAAACACTCCCACCCTTCCCGTGACATTCTCTCCCCTCATCCCCTCCCCACCTATCCAATATCTCAAGTGTATGAGTCCCTCTCCCTCAAACACTCTCACCTTCTGTCAAACATCCTCCCCTTCCCTCAAATACTCTCCCCTCTTCTCAAACCTCCTCTTGCTCCCTCAGAAGCCCTCTCCCTCTCAGACATCCTCTCCCTCTTTTGGACATCTTTTCCCTCCCTTGGACCACAGGAGCATAAGACATAGCAGCGCAATGTGGCCATTCAGCCCATTGAGCCTGCTCCACCATTTCATCAAGGCTGATCCCGAATCCCATTCAACCCCATACAGCCGCCCTCCCACCAGATCCCTTGATCAGGAACCTATCCACTTTAAATATACCCACAGACTTGGCCTCCACCGCAGTCTATGGCAGAGCCTTTCACAGATTCACCATTCTTTGGCTAAAAAAATTCCTCCTTACTTCTTCTGTAAAAGGTCACCCCTCAATGTTGAGGCTGTGTCCTCTATTTATGGACACCCTCACCAGAGAAAACATCCTCTCCACATCCTCCCTGTCTAGCCCTTTCAACATTTGATAAGTTTCAATGAGATCCCTGTGCATTCTTCTAAATTTCCAGAGAGTACAGGCCTAAAACTGCCAAACACTCCTCATATGTTAACCCTTTCATTCCTGGAATCATCCTCGTGAACCTCCTCTGGACTCTCTCCAATGACAACACATCCTTTCTGAGATAAGGGATCCAAAACTGTTGACAATACTCCGTGTGGCCTAACTAGTGTATTATAAAGTTTCTGCATTATCTCCTTCCTTTTATATCCTATTCCCCTTGAAATAAATGCCAACGTTGCATTTGCCTTCTTTACCACAGACTCAACTGTGAATTAACCTTCTGGGAGTCTTGCACGAGGACTCCTAAGTCCCTCTGCACCTCTGATATTTGAATTTTCTCTCCATTTAGATAATAGTCTGTACTATTGTTCCTTTTACCAAAATGCATTATCATACATTTCCCAACACTGTATTCTATCTGCCACTTTTTTGCCAATTCTTCTAACTTGTCTAAGTCCTTCTGCAATTGCATTGCTTCCTCAGCACTACCTGCCCCTCCACCTATCATCATATCATCCACAAACGTTGCCACAAAGCCATCAATTCCACTATTTAAATCATTGACAAACAATGTGAAAAGCAGCGGTCCCAATACTGACCTCTGAGGAAAACCACTAGTCTCTGGCAGCCAACCAGAAAAGGCCCCTTTTATTCCTACTTGTTGACTCCTGCTTGTCAGCCATTCCTCTATCCATGCCAGTATCTTTCCTGTAACGCCATTGGATTTTATCTTGTTATGCAGCCTCATGTGAGGCACCTTATCAAATACCTTCTGAAAATCCAAGTAAATGACATCCACTGCCTCTCCTTTGTCCACCCTGCTTGTTACTGCCTCAAAAAATTCTAACAGATTTGTCAGGCAAGATTTTCCTTCACAGAAACCATACTGACTTTGACTTATTTTATTATTAGTCTCCAAGAACCTCAAAACCACATCCTTAATAATGGACTCCGACACTTTCCCAACCACTGAGGTTAGGTTAACTGGCCTATAATTTCCTTTCTTTTCCCTCCTTCCCTTCTTAATGAGCGGAGTGACATTTGCAATTTTCCAATCCTCCGAGACCATGCCAGAATCAAGTGATTCTTGAAAGATCATGACCAATGCATCCGTTATCTCTTCTGCAACCTCTCTCAGGACTCTGGGTTGTAGTCCATCTGGTGACTTATCCACCCTAAGACCTTTCAGTTTGCCCAGCACTTTTTCCTTTGTAATAACAATAGCACTCTCTCCTGCTCCCTGACACTCACGGACCTCTGGCACACTGCTAGTGTCTTCCACAGTGAAGACAGATGCAAAGTATCCATTAAGTTCGTCTGCCATTTCTATATCCCCCATTACTATCTCACCAGCATCATTTTTCCAATGGTCCAATATCAACTCTCATCTCCCTTTTATTCTTTACATAACTGAAAAAACTTTTAGTACCCTGCTTTATATTATCAGCTAGTTTGCCCTCATATTTCACCTTTTCCCTTCTTATAGCTTCTTTAGTTGCCTTTTGTTGGATTTTAAAAGCTTCCCAATAATCTAATTTCTCATTCACTTTTGCTACCTTACATGCCCTTTCCTTGGCTTTCATGCAGTCCTTAACTTCCCTTGTTGGCCACGGTTGCCTACCCCTGCCATTTGAGAACTAATTCTTCTGTGGGACATATCTATCCTGTGCCTTGTGAACTATCCCCAGAAACCAGCCATCTCTGCTCTGCCAACATCCCCACCAGTATCCCCCTCCAATCCACCTAGGCAAGCTCCTCTCTCATGACTGTAATTCCCTTTATTCTCTTGCAATGCTGATTTATGTGACTTATTCTTCTCCCTCTCAAGTTACAGTATGAATTCAATCATATTATGGTCATTGCCTCCTCAGGGTTCCTTTATGTTAAGCTGACTAATAAACTCTGGGTTATTACACAACACCCAGTCGAAGATAACCTTTCCCTAGTAGGCTTAAGAACAAGCTGCTGTAACGAGCCATCCGGTAGGCATTCAACAAGTGCTCTCTCTCTTGCTATTTGATACCAATCTGATTTCCCAATCCCCTTGCATATTGAAGTCCCCCATTACATTTGTGACATTACCCTTATTACATGCCCTTTCCAGCTCCCTTTGCAATCTCAACTCCACACCTTGGTCTTGGGCGCCTATATATGATTCCCAAAATGTTTTTTTTAACCTTGTAATTTCTTAACTCCACCCACAGAGATTCCACATTTTCTGACCCTATGTCATCTCTTTCTAGAGATATAATTCCATCTCATACTGGTCGAGCCACATCACCACCTACAGCTTCCTACCTGTTCTTTCAGTACAAAATATATCCATAAGACCATAAGACATGGGAGCAGAATTAGGCCATCTGGCCCATTAAGTCTGCTCCACCATTCAATCATGGCTGATTTTTTTTTAATCTCCTCCTGAACTCCAGATCCCAGCCTTCTCCCTGTAACCTTTGATGCCATGTCCGATCGAGAACGGATCAATCTCTGCTTTAAATACACCCAACCACCTGGCCTCCACAGCTGCCTGTGGCATATCCTTTGATGTTAAACCCCCAACTATGACCTTCTCTCAGCTACGACTCAGTGATACCCACAACGTCATACTGACTAATCTCTAATTGCACCACGTGTTCATCTCCCTTATTCCGAATGCTACATGCATTTAAATACTGCATCTTCAGTGCATTCTTTGCCCTTATGAATTTTGCCTCTGTGGAACAACTTAACTCTTTACTCTGACTGTAGTTGAAACCAATCATTGGCTCGTCCTTCCTTACATTCATATTATATATTACATTATCTACTTGTAAACCTGTTGGCTCATCCTCAGCTCTATCATACTGATTCCCATCCCTTGCCATATTAGTTTAAACCACTCCCAACATCTTTAGCAAACCTCCCCACAAGGATGTGGGCCCCTCAGATTCAAGTGCAACTTGTCCCTTTTTGTACAGGTCACATCTGCCCAGAAGAGGTCCCAATGATCCAGAAATCTGAAGACCTGCCCCCTGCTCCAACTCATTAGCCACGCTTTTATCCACCACCTCATTCTATTCCTATCATCACTGTCATGTGGCACAGGCTCCAGTCCTGAGATTACTACCCTTGAGGTCCTGCTTCTCAGCTTCCTTCCTAACTCGCTGTATTCTGTTTTCAGGACCTCCTCCGTGTTTCTTGCTGTGTCATTAGTACCAATATGTACCACGACCTCTGGCTGCTCACCCTCCATTTTCAGGATATTGTGGATGTGTTCTGAAATATCACAGACCCTGGCACCTGGGAGGCAAACTACCATCCGTGTTTCCTTTTCACACCCGCAGAATCGTCTATCTGTCCCCTGACTATAGAGTCCCTTGTTACTGCTGCCATCCTCTTCAGTTTCCTGTCCTTCTGAGACACAGGACCCGACCCAGTGCCAGAGGCACAGCCACTGTTGCTTCCTCCAGGTAAGTCATCCCCCACAACGGTACTCAAAATGAAATACTATTGTCGAAGGGAATGGCTACGGGAGTGCTCTCCACAATCTGACACTCTCCATTCCCTCTCCTGACAGTCACACATTTATCTGTCTCCCGTAGCCTTGGGGTGACGACCTCCCTGCAGCTCCTGTCTATCACCTCCTCACTTTCCCTATCAAGCCGAAGGTCACCGAGCTGCAGCTCCAGTTCCCTAACACGGTCTGTAAGGAGCTGCCTCTCGATGCACCTGGTGCAGATGTGGCCATCGGGGAGGCTGGAAGTCTCCTAGAAATCCCACACCTGACACCCAGAACAGAACACTGGCTCTGCAGACATACCCCCTATCCTATCAAGCGTTAATTCAGAAAAAATGAAATAAGAAATAAGGAATAAACTTGCCTATTTACCTTGCCTCTGTCTGTTCTCACTGGAACCCTGCTGAGCCAAAGCCTTACTACTTTGCCTCAAACTACTCCGATGACAACAGCTCCCACCATGACCGCTCCTTTGAAAACCCTCTCCCTCTCCCGGACATCCTCTCCCCCCTCAGAAGCCCTCACCCTCCCTCAGAAGCACTCGCCCTCTGTCGCACATCACTCCCAGGGAGTGAGACAGTGATCTGTAACTCGAGGACAGAGACAGTGATCTGGACGTCAAGGACAGAGACAGCAGTCTATAACACAGGGAAGACACAGTGACCTGTAGCTTGGAGACAGAGACAACCCAAATTAGTTGACACATCTTCCATGTCGTGACAGTAACTGCTGTTTCAGAATTACTTCATTGGTTATATTGTGAACTGTTGAAGGATACTGAAAAATTCAAGTCCTTTCAGGCCTTCTCAGCATGTCCTCTCCACTGCATTGAGTATAGGAGTTGGGATATAATGTTGAAATTGTGTAAGGCATTGGTAAGGCCAAATTTGGAATATTGTGTACAGTTCTGGTCACCGAATTATAGGAAGGATGTCAATAAAATTGAGAGAGTGCAGAGGAGGTTTACTAAAATGTTGCCTGGGTTTCATCTCCTAAATTACAGAGAAAGGTTGAACAAGTTAGGTCTTTATTCTTTGGAGCGTAGAATGTTGAGGGGGGACTTGATAGAGGTAATATCTTATGAGGGGGATAGATAGAGTTGACGTGGATAGGCTTTTTCCATTGAGAGTGGGGGAGATTCAAACAAGAGGACATGAGTTGAGAGTTAAAGGGCAAAAGTTTAGGGGTAACATGAGGGGGAATTTCTTTACTCAGAGAATGGTAGCTATGTGGAACGAGCTTCCAGCAGAAGTGGTTGAGGCAGGTTTGATGTTGTCGTTTAAAGTTAATTTGGATAGATATATGGACAGGAAAGGAATGGAGGGTTATGGGCTGAGTGCAGGTCGGTGGGACTAGGTGAGAGTAAGAGTTCGGCACGGACTATAGAAGGGTCGAGATGGCCTGTTTCCGTGCCGTATTTGTTATATGGTTATATGTTATATGGTTATACTAGCTGCAGTTTACTGATGCCAGAATTCTTCTGGGTCTGTAGCTGGAGGCCTGCAGTAACCATGGAGATATGTCAAAGGCAGCAAGATCAGAAAGCTTTGTACTCATTTCCCAAGAATCCTCAATTCACTAGAAGTCCCAGTAATGTACATTCCTGAAGAAGAATCCTAAGTGGATGGAGAATCGGTAAGCTTGCCTCACATCCTATTAACTATATGTGACTTTCTCTAACAGTGAGAGGGAGACAGTTGTTTCTTCCATCTCTTTGTGACCCAGTGATATTTCATGGCAGTCATCAAATAGCCTCATCCGTGTTCAGCTTATACAATGGCATTTGGCTGCCTGGACCCTGTCTCTCAACTAATTGCCCACCCACTGTGTAATCTTTAAGAGTAGTTGCGTTGCCATAACGGTCCTGTGGGTCTCGGTGTTGTTTAAGAGGATGTGTTGGGGACCCAACCAATAGGTTTCCTGCTGTGTTGATCCAGTGTCAGTGATACACCTTTGACTGCAGAATGCACACTCCCTTCCCACCTCCCTCTCGTTCCTGCATCTTCACACATCTTGTACCAGAAAACAAGAGAAACTCTGCAGATGCCCGAAATCCAAGCAACACACACAAAATGCTGGAGGAACTCAGCAGGCCAGGCAGCCTCTATGAAAAAGAGTAAAAAGTCGATGTTTTGGACTGAGGTCTCGGCCTGAAACATCGACTATTTACTCTTTTCCATAGACGCTGCCTTGCCTGCTGAGTTCCTCCAGCATTTTGTGTGTGCTGCTTGTACCAGAAAACGGGCCTTTTACAACCAGCATCAGCTTCGTGTCACAATTGAAGAGTTGGCAAGTCGGTGACATCACATTCGAATGAGCCACTCCACACCCGCTCACCCAACATAAATACTGTGGAAGGTTGACTCCATCTCTTGGGATTTTTGATGAAGGAAAGTGATGTCCCAGATGTTGTTTATCAGCTTATAAATTACAGGTATGGTGCTCCGAGTGGCTGCTGTGTGAACCTTCTGTTTCCTGTCCTGCAGACTGATTCCTCACACAGCTTCCACCAGTAGCAGCCAGGGTACACTGTTATCTATACAGCTAGCTGTTTTCCAGTGCTGTCTGACGTTTGTGTGTAGAGTGCCCATTGGTGATAATGAGACAACATTGACAGTGGTGGACCAGGAATTCTCAGGTTGTAAGATTCTAGTGTTCAGAGCCAACATTGTTGAACTAAAATCTACTGTTTTTAAACCTCTTTCTCTTGCTGACGGAACAGCAAAAGTTAATATTAATTATACCAACTGCGTTGAGAAGGAGAATAGAGTAGTACAAGTCCACAGCAACAACAGAGCAGACAGAGTGTTAAAGAAGATATGTTCACTTCCACTAGTCAGAGCACTGAGCTCAACAATTGGGAAGTCACGCTGCAGGTGTAGAGGACGTCAGTCGGGCCACACTTGGAGTATCATGTGAATTTCTAGTGCTGCCACTACATGAGGGATATGGAGGCTTTGGAAGTGGTACAGAAGAGGTTTACCAGGAAGATCTCTGGATTGGAGGGTATGAGAAGAAGGTGGGCAAGCTGGTATTATTTTCTCTGAAGAGCTGTAGGCTGAGGACCAAGTTTTTTCACATAGAGAGTGCTGGATGCTTGGAACATGCTGCCAGGGGAGGTGGTTGAAGCAGATACAATAGTGATGTTTAAGAGACATTGTAGAAAGGCACATGAATATGCAGGGATGGTGGGATATGGACTGTGCGCAGGCAGATGGGATTAGCTGAGATTAGCATTATATTCAGCAGAGACATTATGGGCCGAAGGGCCTGTTTGCCTGCTGTACGATTGTATGTTCAACTTACTTTCACCTATTTTGTGCATGACCTCTGAATGTTTCTTTGCTAATGCTCAGTTAATGTAATGCTAAGTGACAAGCTGACAGAATAGATCAGCCTGTGTTTGCTGAATACTTTTCCAGGATACCCTGAAATACATTATTGTTTCATTTTTGCAGACTGAGTGCTGAGTTACTGAAGAAACAATAACCATTCAAAAAGCAAGGGGCCCAGCAAATCCTCACCAGGTTACTCTTTCTCCAGCTCCCGTAGTGCTTCTGTGGTAGAATGAGGTGATGCCACGGGATGGAAGTCTCTGGAACACAGGAGCTGGACACAGACTTGGAGCCAGAACCCGACCTCGAAGACCAGGATGAAGATATTTTCAGTCACATGGACGAGAACGGGATAATCAGAATGGACGAGGTTGATGAATATTATCTGCAGAACCCCCTGGGACTGGAAGAGAGTTTAGAAACTGATGCGTACAATGACCCTAAGTTGGGCTTCCCGGAAAACCCACAGGACTCTGTGGACGAGGAGAGCTTTAACATCAGTGAATTTCAGGATTCGGATGCTGCTCCATTGTCGCTGTCTTCAGAGGAAGATCCAAGCCCCAGCCATCTGATGTGTAAGTAATTTGGTGCCCCACACACTTTGGAAATGATCTGTGCTGCAGCTGTTGTCTGCCTTTAAGCTCATTATGAGGATTTGAATGATCTAATCCACAAGACTGTGAGGGAGGCACAGATTTACCAAACGTTCAGCACAGGGAGGTGACACCTGCAGCTGATGTGGTTTGCATTTCCACTGTAGTTGTGCAGAATCAAGTAAACAGGTTTGACAAAAGGCCATTTTATTGCACGTACTTAATTCATTATTTACATTGAACATTTACATTAGTAAGGGCAGGAGATAGAACATAGAAAACTGCAGCACATTACAGGCCTTTCGGCCCACAATGTTGCGCCAACCATGCAACCTACTCTAGAAACTGCCAAGAGTTACCCCACCGCACAGCCCTCTATTTTTCTAAGCTCCATGTACCTAACTAAGAGTCACTTAAAGGCCCTTTTGTATCTGGCCTCCACCACCATCACTGGCAATGCATTCCATGCACCCACCACTCTCTGTGTGGAAAAACTTACCCCTGACATCCCCCCTCTACCTGCATTATTGCTTGTTCCACAGCCTAACTTGACTGACAGTTTAGACAGAAGTTCAGCTTGGTCAAAGTTTGGAGTTTTAGTTCCAATCTGCTGCTTCTGTTTGTACAGGTGAAGCGAGGTCTGACTGAACACACATATTAAACCATGAAAAACTCATGTCACCAGAATTCCTTCTCTATACCCTGCTGGATTTTCACAGCTATCCCACTGACTCTTTGAGACAAAGTCCTCCGCCAGAATGTTGAATCAGCAAACACATTGGGTTCCAGCTACTGACATGTCCCTTCTTACACTGAACCTCACCTTTCTTGTGGCTGCATTTTCTGTTTTTGTCATATAATACAGCACTTACAGCCAAATTAGTTCCTAAATCAGTGAAACATCCATTTTAAATGACTTAGAAGGTACAAAGTTCAAAGTACATCTATCGTCAAGGTATGTATACTGTATACAACCTCGAGACACATCTCCTTACAGACAGCCACAAAACAAAGAAACCCAGAATGGACTGGGTGTGAACTGAGTGTGGACCGGGTGTGTACTGCATGTAGACTGGGTATGGACAGGGTGCATACCAGGTGTACTGTGTGTAGACTTGGTGTGTACCAGCTGTGTACTGGGTGTATGCTGCCTGTAGACCAGGTGAGTACAGGGTGTATACTGTATATAGACCGGATGTGACCTGGGTGTGAACCAGGTGTGGACTGGATATCAACTGGATGTACATTGGGTGTGTACTGTGGGTAGATAGGCTGTAGACTGGATGTGTACAGGGTGCCTGTACCCGTTTACTTCTATGGAAGCCACTGCACAGTGTGTGTACTGGGTGTGGACAGGCTGCAGACTGGGTGTGGACAGGCTGTTGGACCGGCTGTGGACCGGCTGTGTACCGGGTGTGGGCCGGTTATGGAGTGGGTGTGGATTGGGTGTGTACCAGGTGTGTACTGGGTGCCTGCAGGGGTGTTGACAGGGTGCCTGTACCCGTTTACTTCTGTGGAAGCCACTGCACTGTGTGGGTACTGGGATTTGACTAAGTGTGGACCTGGTGTGGATCAGGTGAGGACAGAGTCTGTACTGTGTATAGATAGGCTGTGGACCAGATGTGGACTGGATGTGTATTGGGTGTGTACCAGGTGTGTAGTTGCTGCACTGTGTGTGCACTGGGATTGGACTGAGTGTGGACTGGTTGTGGACTGGGTGTAGACCGGTTATGTACTGGGTGTGTACGGGGCATGGACCGGTTGTGGATCAGTTAGTCATAGTCATAGTCATACTTTATTGATCCTGGGGGAAATTGGTTTTCGTTGCAGTTGCACCATAAATAATTAAATAGTAATAGAACCATAAATAGTTAAATAATAATATGTAAATTATGCCAGTAAATTATGAAATAAGTCCAGGACCAGCCTATTGCCTCAGGGTGTCTGACCCTCCAAGGGAGGAGTTGTAAAGTTTGATGGCCACAGGCAGGAATGACTTCCTATGACGCTCTGTGCTGCACCTCGGAGGAATGAGTCTCTGGCTGAATGTACTGCTGTGCCCACCCAGTACATTATGTAGTTGGATGCATCAGCAAGGGAGATGAGGCTGAGTACAGGGCTACGGTAGGAAACTTTGTCACATGGTGTGAGTAGAATTATCTGCAGCTTAATGTGAAAAAGACTAAGGAGCTGGTGGTAGACCTGAGGAGAGCTAAGGTACCGGTGACCCCTGTTTCCATCCAGGGGGTCAGTGTAGACATGGTGGAGGATTACAAATACCTGGGGATACGAATTGACAATAAACTGGACTGGTCAAAGAACACGGAGGCTGTCTACAGGAAGGGACAGAGCCAACTCTATTTCCTGAGGAGACTGAGGTCCTTTAACATCTGCCGGATGATGCTGAGGATGTTCTACGAGTTATGTATTGGGTTTGGACTGGGTGTGGACCAGGTGTGTATTGGGTGTATACTGCCTATAGACCAGCTGAGTACAGGGTGTGGACCGGTTGCGTACAGGGTACGTACTGGGTGTGTACGGGGTGCAGACCGGTTGTGTACGGGGTCCAGACCGGTTGCGGACAGTGTGGACCGCGTGTGTGCTACGTGTGGACCGTGTGTGTACTGGATGTGGACCGGGTGGGTACTAAGTCTGGACTGGGTATAGACTGCACTGGTCTGTGTCAATAATCAAACATCCCTTTGTCCTTTATCCCTCTCCGACTCGTAGATGAATCAGACCCACAGGAGGACGACGAGATTCTCAATGATCAGCATTATGAGCAAGGTCAACAAAGTGACAAAACTGAAGATGAGAAGGATCTGGGATCCTATAACTTTCAAAATGAACTGGTTTCAGTGGAGCTCAAGGAAGTTGAAGAGGATTACCCTGACCTGCTGTACAAAAAGGAACTTGCAGAAACATATCCAGACACGATCAGAGACTTGTGGGGCCAGTATAGAAAAACACCAAGTATACTAAATTATGGCGATGACTTCCCAGTGCAAAGAATAAAGGACAACAGTATGAAACTTTCTGATCAGTCCGTTGGGCGAAATAACCGCTCAAAAACACAGGGTAAATATTCTAGCCTAGCAGTTCATGATTATTATTCTGAAGACTTTGAAACAAGGTACTCCAATGATGTAGGTCATCTTGGAGGTGTGTTAGAACTGTCCGATAACAGCAGACAATGTGCCAGTGAACCCAAGAAGGAAGGAGAGGATAACTCTTCATCGAATCACTCAGGGTTCCGCTTTAATGAGGTGATGCTGGAACGCCTCTCAGTTGAGGACAGGGCGAATGAAGCAGATATTGAGGCTGAGAGTATTCCTGGGTCGTCATGTTCTGACAGCGTTGGAGAATCAGTGGGAGGAAATCCTACAAAAGGAAGAACTTCTGTAAAGGATCCATGGTGTGGTAACAGAAGACATGATCAAATCAGACAAACTGAGGTCAGTAAATCAGCATCTAATGGCCACATTGAGTTAAACAATTGTCAAACACATCCACATTCTAGTAAACCATTAACAAATAAGAACAGCCAGCAGATAAAAACTCTAAACCCCCAAAGAGGAACAGTTAAACAAAGAACATCAACAAAGCCACTTTCACGAAAGATTAGCTCAGAAACCGCAATTTATGGCCGGGGTCAGCTTAACTACCCGGTACCAGACTTCTCTAAGGTGGAGCCCCGCGTTAAGTTCCCCAAGGATGAGCAGGTCTACCAGAAGCCCAAGAGGAAGGTTACTGCCTTGGTGAAGAGCAGAACAGAACCCCATCTTCTCCATTCTCCTGCCGAAATTGTTCGCCAGGTGCTGCAGAACAGCAGTGAGTGCCCTGTCATCACACCGACACCGTCCGAGGTCAAGGTGCTCGAAGAGTTCAAGTGCCCACAACAAGCCACTGAGATGGTCTATCAGCTGCAGGTAAGAAGCCAGGAGCTCGGTGGCTGGACTTTAAAAATGACGAGGTGAGGGATTTTAAACAGCAAAGGCTTGTACAATTGGTCAAAGTCAGGAATTTTGGAGATTCTGCACAGCTAAACAAATAAAAGTTAGCATTCCGATAGTATCTGTCACGGAGTCTGGGCTGTCAAAATGTTAAAAGACAATGATCTGCATTGGAAGTGTAGTCCCTGGTGAAGGCACCCTGCAAACAGACATTAGGCCAGATGGTCTCTTTCAAAGACATTGGTTGAAGGATAAGCCTGCTCCTGCCATAGTACTGTACCCCGACAGTGTAGTGTCCCCAAGTACTGTACCCCGACAGTAGTGTGTTCCTCACTCTACTGCTCTTCCTTCATCAATGTGTTTAGTCACATCCTTAAAAAATTCAATCAAGCACATGAGGCACGATCTGCCTTTCCCAAAGCCATGCTGACTATTCCTAATCATATTATGCCTCTCCAAATGTTCATAAATCCTGCCTTTCAGGATCTTCTCCATCAGCTTACCTACCACTGAAGTAAGACTCACTGGTCTATAATTTCCTGGGCTATCTCTACTCCCTTCCTTGAATGAGGGAACAACTTCCGCAACCCTCCAATCCTCCGGAACCTCTCCCATCCCCGATGGTGCAAAGATCATCACCAGAGGCTCAACAATCTCCTCCCTCACCTCCCACAGTAGCCTGGGGTACATCTCGTCTGGTCCCGGTGACTTATCCAACTTGATGCTTTCCAAAAGCTCCAGCACATCCTCTTTCTTAATACCTACATGCTCAAGTTTTTCAGTCTGCTGTAAGTCATCCCTACAATCGCCAAGATCCTTTTCTGTAGTGAATACTGAAGCAAAGTATTCATTAAGTACCTCTATCTCCACTGGTTCCATACATACTTTTCCACTGTCACACTCGATTGGTCCTATTCTCTGATGTCTTAACCTCTTGCTCGTCACATACTTGTAGAATGCCTTAATCCTGTCCGCCAAGGCCTTCTCATGGCCCCTTCTGGCTCTCCTAATTTCATTCTTAAATTCCTTCCTACTAGCCTTATAATCTTCTGGATCTCTATCATTACCTTGTTTTTTGAACCTTTGCTAAGCTCTTCTTTTCTTCTTGACTAGATTTACAACAGCCTTTGTACACCATGGTTCCTGTACCCTACCATCCTTTCCCTGTCTCATTGGTATGTACCTATGCAGAACTCCACACAAATATTCCCTGAACATTTGCCTCATTTCTTCCGTACATTTCCCTGAGAATATCCATTTCCAATTTATGCTTCCAAGTTCCTGCCTGATAGCCTCACATTTTCCCTTACTCCAATTTAACGCTTTCCTAACTTATTCTGTTTCTATCCCTCTCCAATGCTATGGTAAAGGAGATAGAGTTGTGATCACTATCTCCAAAATGCTCTGCCACTGGGAGATCTGACACCTGACCAGGTTCACTTCCCAATACCAGATCAAGTACAGCTTCTCCTCTTGTAGGCTTATCTACATATTGTGTTAAGAAACCTTCCTGAACACACCTCATAAACTACCCCATCTAAACCCCTTGTTTGAGGGAGGTGCCAATTGATATTTGGGAAATTAAAATCTCCCACCACACTACTACTACTACTACTACGTTGACTCTGGCCACAACAACCCTGTTATTATTACACCTTTCCAGAATCTGTCTCCCTATCTGCTCCTCAATGTCCTTGTTACTATTGGGTGGTCTATAAAAAACACCCAGTAAAGTTATTGACCCCTTCCTGTTCCTAACTTCCACCCACAGAGACTCCGTAGACAATCCCTCCATGACTTCCTCCTTTTCTGCAGCAGTGACACTACCTCTGATCAGCAGTGCCACACCCCCACCTCTTTTACCTCACTCCCTGTCCTTTCTGAAACATCTAAAGTCTGGCAGTCGAAGTCGCCATTCCTGCCCCTGAGCCATCCAAGTCTCTGTAATAGCCCCAACATCATAGCTCCAAGTACTGATCCATGCACTAAGCTCATCCACTTTGTTCATAATACTCCTTGTATTAAAATAGACACATCTCAAACCATTGATCTGAGTGTGCCCCTTCTCTATCACTTGCCTATCCTACCTCTTGCACTGTCTCCAAGTTCTCTCTATTTGTGACCCAACTGCCTCTTCCTCTGTCTCTTCAGATCGGTTCCCACCCCCCAACAATTCTAGTTTAAACTCTCCCCAATAGCCTTAGCAAACCTCCCCGCCAGGATATTGGTCCCCCTCGGATTCAAGTGCAACCTGTCCTTTTTGTACAGGTCACACCTGCCCCAGAAGAGGTCCCAATGATCCAGAAATCTGAATCCCTGCCCCCTGCTCCAATCCCTCTGCCACGCATTTATCTTCCACCTCATTCTATTACTATACTCACTGTCACGTGGCACAGACAGTAATCCGGAGATTACTACCTTTGCGGTCCTGCTTCTCAACTTCCTTCCTGACTCCTTGTGGTCTGTTTTCAGGACCTCTTCCCTTTTCCTACCCTATGTCGTTGGTACCAATATGTACCACGACCTCTCGACCTCTGGCTGTTCACCTTCCCACTTCAGGATATCGGGGATGTGATCAGAAACATCCTGGACCCTGGCACCTGGGAGGCAAACTACCATTCGTGTTTCTTTCCTGCTTCCACAGAATCGCCTGTCTGACCCCATAACTATAGAGTCCCCTATTACTACTGCCATTCTCTTCCTTTCTCTACCCTTCTGAGCCACAGGGCCAGACTCTGTGCCAGAGGCACGGCCACTGTTGCTTCCCCCCAGGTAGGCCATCCCCCCAACAGTACTCAAACAGGAGTACTTATTGTCAAGGGGGACAGCCATAGGGGTACTCTGTAGTATCTGACTCCTGCCCTTCCCTCTCCTGACTGTTACCCACTTGTCTGTCTCGCGAGGCCCCAGTGTGACCACCTGCCTGTAGCTCCTCTCTATCACCTCCAAACTTGGGAGTCCTCATGCAGGACTCCCTAATGGTTAACTTCCAGACTGAATCAGTGGTGAGGAAGGCACATGCAATGTTAGCATTTATTTTGAATGGACTGAAATATAAAGCAAAGCGATAACGCTGAGGCCTTTTTAAGGCCTTGGTCAGACTGTACTTGGAGAAGTGTGAGCAGATTTGGGCCCCATATCTAAGAAAGAATGTTCTGACTTTGGAGAGGGTCCAGACAAACTTCATGAGAATGATCCCAGAAATGAAAGGGTTAATGTATGAGGAATGTTTGATGGTTCTGGGCCTGTACTTGCTGGAAGTTAGAAGAATGACGGGGGATCTCGAATATTGAAAGGCCTCGATAGAGTGGATGTGGAGAGGATGTTTCCTATAGTGGGGGAGTCTAGGACCAGAGAGCACAGCCTCAGAATAGAGGGGTGTCCATTTAGAACAGATATGAGGAATTTCTTTAGCCAGAGGGTGGTGAATCTGTGGAATTCATGGCCATAGTCAGCTATAGACACCAGGTATTGGGTATATTTAAAGTGGAGATTGATAGGTTCTTGATTTGTCAGGATGTCAAAGGATACGGGGAGAAGACTGGAGAATGGGGTTGAGAGGGATAATTACTCAGCCATGATGGAATGTCAGAGCAAACTTGATGTGCCAAGTGCTCCAATGTTTTATGGTTTTAGCGCAGCATTTCCTCCACACTTCCCTTTCAACAGCACCCTCTGTTCAACAGCTGTGCATATCCACTGGTGTACTCAGCTACGCCCGAAACTATCTCTTTGATTTGGCCATTAATCCAGTTGCCAATTTCAAATACAATTGGAAGCAAATGTCTGTCTAGAAAAGCTGCCTTGCTTTTAGTTAGCTGCACGGTGGGTTTTTTTTTGGGGTTTTTTTTTCTTTTTTTTTCCATTGATATATATAAAATTTAGTATACTATTATGTTATCTTGGTTTCTTATGCTTAAATTACATTGTTTGTAGTATTTTCTTTTTGGTATTGTTATCTTTTGGAATTTTATGATATTTTAACATTGTATTAATGTTTATATGGTTTACCTTTTTTGTATACTTACTCAATAAAAAGATTTAAAAAGAAAAGAAAGAAAGAAAGAAAAGCTGATTTGCAATGTCAGAGATTCTTTATTCATCTGGAAAAGGTGACACTTTGTTGCATTAATAAAGTTATTGAATGGAAAACTGTTTACCAGGAACAAGTTGGGGTTAGTCATTGGGACTACAGCATGGAAAGCTCTGATTACTCTGGACAACAAAGATTTTGCTTCCTGAATACTTTCGGAAAATCACCATGAAATTTCCCTATCACATACCTTTTTTTAAAAAATCGACTACATTTGTTATTTCAATTCATAATTCAAGACAGAAAAACTGATGCCAAGATTATGGAAGACATTTTTGTTGGTCCACAAATCAAACAAATCACCAGCGACAGGCACTTTGAAGAACTTCTATTGGGACCAGAGAAAAGCACATGGAAGACATTCAAGGCTGGGGTTGGAAATTTTCTTAGCAACTGCAGTGCACCAAACTATATGCAGCTGGTTGACAATATGCTTCAAGCATACAAAATAAGGAAGTGCAGCATGTCACGAAAGATTCATTTTTTTTCATTCCTATTTAGAATTCTTCCCTGCAAATCTTGACACTGTCAGTGACTCACTTGGTGAAAGGTTTCACCGGGTCTTTGCGGTCATGGAGAAGCAGTATCAGGGCAACTGGAATCCATTCACAATCCTGGCTGATTATTGTTGGACACTGAAAATCATCACCAAAATATTTTTAGCTTAGTTGAACTATTGCAAAGCGTCAGCAGCGTTTTTCAATTAAATGCATTATAATCAATAAACATTAATTTCTTGTTTCTCCAAATTCTCTATAATTTCAATAGTCTGAAATTATATTTGTGCTCAGTTTCAAGTGATCTATCATAAACAAAAAAAATTCTTAGGAAGAAACACATGGAAAAAATTGTTGTTCAGTGTTATTATTGGTGACGTGTTTCTTATCCTAGTGACAAATTTGGGAAAATTCCCTTCCTTTTTCTCACCCCTGCCAGAAGGCACAGAGGGTTAATGGGGGATTGACCCACAGTGAGGGTTTAGGGTCAGTCACTTGTCACTGCAATCATTGCAGTGTTTTATTTTAACAGGAGGATTATCGGCGCTTGCTCACCAAGTACGCTGAAGCAGAGAACACCATCGACCGGCTGCGGATTGGGGCCAAGGTAGGGAATGCTGAGATGAGTGTGTGGGATGGGTATCATCACTGAGAAATACCAAGGTAGAGAGTGCTGAGATGAGAGTTTCAGCTAATTTGGCGTGGGGGTGGGGGTGTGCGAACATAAATGAAGAGACTCAGAATAGGAAGGATGGTAAAAAAGTAAAGATGGCATGCATAGAAACATAGAAAACCTGCAGCACAATACAGGCCCTTCGGCCCACAAAGCTGTGCCGAACATGTCCTTACCTTAGAACTACCTAGGCTTACCCATAGCCCTCTATCTTTCTAAGCTCCATGTACCCATCCAGGAATCTTTTAAAAGACCCTGTCGCATCCACCTCGACCACTGCCGCTGGCAGCCCATTCCATGCACCCACCACTCTCTGCGTAAAAAACTTACCCCTGACATCTCCTCCGTACCTACTTCTGAGCACCTTACAACTATGGCCTCTTGTGCCAACCATTTCAGCCCTGGGGAAAAATAGCCTCTGACTATCCACACGATCAATGCCTCCCATTATTTGCCTCTCATTATCTTGTACACAGTCAGACTGTCAAGAAGGGCAGCCAGATGACAGGACAAAATTGCAACCAGCAGGGTGAGTATCAGTGCATTAGGGATGCAGAATCAAAAAGGGTAGCAAATACAATACTCAAAAGTGTTATATCTCAATGCGCCGAGTATAAGAAATAAGGTGGATAACTTGTTGCACTTTGACAGATTGTTGGGTGTGATGGGGACCTAACGGAGACCGAGAACTGGAGGAGCAAATTTGTAAGGAGATGGCAGATATTTGTAGGAAGCACAAGGTTGTGATTGTGGGAGATTTTAATTTTCCACACATATACTGGGAAGCCCATTCTGTAAAAGGGCTGGATGGTTTGGAGTTTGTCAAATGTGTGCAAGATAGTTTCTTGCAGCAATACATAGAGGTACCAACTAGAGAAGGGGCAGTGTTGGATCTCCTGTTAGGGAATGAGATAGCACAGGTGATGGAGGTATGTGTTGGGGAGCACTTCGGCTCCAGTGATCACAATACCATTAGTTTCAATATAATTATGGAGAAGGATAGGACAGGACCCAGGGTTGAGATTTTTGATTGGAGAAAGGCTAACTTTGAGGAGATGCGAAAGGATTTAGAAGGAGTGGATGGGACAATTTGTCTTATGGGAAGGTTGTAATAGAGAAATGGAGGTCATTTAAAGGTGAAATTTTGACGGTACAGGATCTTTATGTTCCTGTTAGGTTGAAAGGAAAGGTTAAAAGTTTGAGAGAGCCATGGCTTTCAAGGGATATTGGAAACTTGGTTCAGAAAAAGAGAGGGATCTACAATAAATATAGGCAGCTTGGAGTTCTTTTTTCAAATCTTTTTATTGTATATATAGGAAAAATAACATGAGTACATCGAAGTAACAACACTTACAACGCCTCAAAAAAACCCATCATCTTAAAGATTGAAAACAAAATTTTGTGATAACAAAAATAAACTACTAAGCAGAAAAGCGAGGAAAAAAAAAGAGAACCCATTAGGTGTACAACCCCGGAGCCATGCATCATACAAAAAGCTTCTAAAAGTAAACATCAAACTGCCAGCAAGAAAAGGAAATATACTAAAAGAA
Source organism: Mobula hypostoma (assembly GCF_963921235.1). Classification (NCBI taxonomy): domain Eukaryota; kingdom Metazoa; phylum Chordata; class Chondrichthyes; order Myliobatiformes; family Myliobatidae; genus Mobula; species Mobula hypostoma. The sequence goes on along the minus strand of NC_086117.1, from coordinate 965,052 downwards.
TTTACAATTAGATCGTGGAAAAATTATATCAATTAACTCAAATGATAATAACGAGCAAATGAGCCCCATCTTTTCTCAAAATCAAATAAAGGTTCAAAGGTTCAACTTCTAATTTTCTCCAAACTAAGACATAGCATCACTTGAGAGAACCATTGTGACAAAGTGGGAGCCGATGTATCCTTCCACTTCAACAAAATGGCCCTCCTAGCTATCAATGTAACAAATGCAATAACATGTTGGTCAGACACAGAAATACCATGAATACTTTGAGGAACTATTCCAAAAAGCACAGTTAATTTATTAGGTTGTAAATTAATTTTAAGTGCTTTAGAAATTGTTGAGAAAACCGACTTCCAGAACTGTTCCAGTATAGAACAAGACCAAAACATATGTGTCAGTGTAGCTATCTCAGTTTTACATCTATCACAATGACTATCAACATTAGGAAAGATTTTAGAAAGTCTCTCCTTTGTCAAATGATAACGATGTACAATTTTAAATTGAATCAATGAATGGCTAGCACAAATTGAAGAAGAGTTAACCAACTTCAATATCTGCATCCAATTTTCCGTCACAGCTTGGAGTTAATGAGGTGCTAGAGGAATATAAAGAATGTAAAAAGAATCTTAAGAAAGAAATTAGAAAAGCTAAAAGAAGATACGAGGCTGCTTTGGCAAGTAAGGTGAAAATAAATCCAAAGGGTTTCTACAGTTATATTAATAGCAAAAAGGATAGTGAGGGATAAAATTGGTCCCTTAGAGAATCAGAGTGGACGGCTATGTGCGGAGCCAAAAGAGATGGGGGAGATTTCGAACAATTTCTTTTCTTCAGTATTCACTAAGGAGAAGGATATTGAATTGTGTAAGGTAAAGGAAACAAGAAGGGTAGTTACGGAAAGTATGACGATTAAAGAAGAGGAAGTACTGGTGCTCTTAAGGAATATAAAAGTGGATAAGTCTCTCGGTCCGGACAAGATATTCCCTAGGACCTTGAGGAAAGTTAGTGTGGAAATAGCAGGGGCTCTGACGAAATATTTCAAATGACATTAGAAACGGGGATGGTGCCAGAGGATTGGCGTATTGCTCATGTGGTTCCATTGTTTACAAAGGGTTCCAAGAGTAAACCTGGCAATTATTGGCCTGTGAGTTTGACATCAATGGTGGGTAAATTGATGGAAAGTATTCTTAGAGATGGTATATATAATTATCTGGATAGACAGGGTCTGATTAGGAACAGTCAACATGGATTTGTGCGTGGAAGGTCATGTTTGACAAATGTTATGTACCCCGTAACTGGGTTGCCAAACCAGCAGAAATGGATCAATCAGTTGGAGTCTGGATTACTAGAACTAAGAAAGTTTTATTAAAGAAACAAGCAACACAGTACTCTAATCAAAAGGATAATAAATGCAACAGTTCAGCAATGATAAACACACATGTACACAGAATTAAGATAACAGGATCAATCAAGCTCTATCGTTGTCTAGGGGTAAATGACCAGTTTCAAAGTGATGCAAAGTTCAGTTCAGTTCATAGTAATCGCTGCCGTGGGAGATGGACAGTGGGGGGAAGGAGAGAGAGAGAGCAAAACGAATGAATATTCAAATGGCTTCCACACACGGACCTTCGCAGTCAGCTTTCGGGCGAGCCCTTTGTGATATCATCTGAGGTCACCGACCGTGACCCCCTCCGTTTCCAGATACGATCGTTTCTCTGCGGTGAACCTGGCACCCAGGCAAGGGTGGACATACACCAGATTCCCGCCGATCGTGCCTTTCCATCCTGTGCGTCTATGGCTTGATCCCGCGACCAGCCGTCCAAAACTTCCCACTGACTTGTGGGAGACGCACCGCTTCCAGGGTCTCGTTACCTCGGGGTGTCGTGTGTGTCTTGCCTTAGCGAACCTGTCCCTTTTTATCCCCCTGCTGGGGTATCGCCTGTCCATCACTTCAAACAGTTCAGGGTTCAAAGGGGGAGCCGATCTTGACAGCTCTCCTTCCGTTACTCTCTCCCGTCCCTTCATTAACATCTCCAAATGCTGCTCCATTGTTTTCCTTATCTCTCTTTCTCCTGAAGACAAGTGGCAGACCAACTGCTGATCCCACTGGTGCCAGCCCAGGCCAGCTAACATCTTAATTTATGTGTATTCTCGTCACACAAATATTATTGAATTTTTTGATGAGTTCACTAGGAAAGTTGACGAGGGTAAAGTGGTGGATGTTGTCTATATGGACTTCAGTAAGGCCTTTGACAAGGTTCCACACGGAAGGTTAGTTAGGAAGTTTCAATTGTTAGGCATTAATATCAAAGTAGTAAAATGGATTCAGCAGTGGCTGGATGGGAGACGCCAGAGAGTAGTGGTGGATAACTGTGTGTCAGATTGGAGGACGGTGTGTAGCGGTGTGCCTCAGGGTTCTGTACTGGGTCCAATGTTGTTTGTCATATATATTAATGATCTGGATAATGGGGTGGTAAACTGGATTAGTAAGTATTCAGATGATACTAAGATAGGTGGTGTTGTGGATAATGAAGTAGGTTTTCAAAGCTTGCAGAGAGATTTAGGCCAGTTAGAAGAGTGGGCTGAAAGATGGCAGATGGAGTTTAATGCTGAAAAATGTGAGGTGCTACATTTTGGTAGGACTAATCAAAATAGGACATACATGGTAAACAGTAGGGCATTGAAGAATGCAGTAGAACAGAGGGATCTAGGAATAATGGTGCATAGCTCCCTGAAGGTGGAATCTCATGTGGATAGGGTGGTGAAGGAAGCTTTTGGTATGCTGGCCTTTATTAATCACGGCATTGAGTATAGGAGTTGGGATGTAATGTTGAAGTTGTATAAGGCATTGGTGAGGCCAAATTTGGAGTACTGTGTACAGTTCTTGTCACCAAATTATAGGAAAGATGTCAATACAATTGAGAGAGTACAGAGGAGATTTACTAAAATGTTGCCTGGGTTTCATCTCCCAAGTTACAGAGAAAGGTTGAACAAGTTAGGTTTTTATTATTTGGGTTGAGGGGGGACTTGATAGAGGTGTTTAAAATTATGAGGGGGATAGATAGAGTTGACGTGGATAGGCTTTTTCCATTGAGAGTGGGGGAGATTCAAACGAGGACATGAGTTGAGAGTTAAAGAGCAAAAGTTTAGGGGTAACATGAGGGGGAACTTCTTTACTCAGAGAGTGGTAGCTGTGTGGAACGAGCTGCCAGCAGAAGTGGTTGAGGCAGGTTCGATGTTGTCGTTTAAAGTTAAATTGGATAGATATATGGACAGGAAAGGAATGGAGGGTTATGGGCTGAGTGCAGGTCGGTGGGACTAGGTGAGAGTAAGAGTTCGGCATGGACTAGAAGGGCCGAGATGGCCTGTTTCCATGCTGTAATTGTTATATGGTTGTATGTTGTGGCCACCACTGAATCGTGGCTGAAGGATGGTTGGAGTTGGGAGCTGAATGTCCAAGGTTACACATTGCATTGGAGGGGTAGGAAGGTAGGCAGAGGGTTTGGCATGGCTCTGCTGGTAAAGAATGGCATCAAATCATTAGAAAGATGTGACATAGGATCGGAAGATGTTGAGTCCATGCTGGTTGAGCTAAGAAACTGCAAGGGCAAAAAGACCCTGATGGCAGTTACATACAGGCCTCCCAACAGGAACTGGGATGTGGACCACAGATTATAATGGGAAATAGTGAAGGCATATCAAAAGGTCAGTGTCATGGTAGTCACACGAGAGATTTCAACATGCAGGTCAATTGGGAAGATCAGGTTGGTAATGGACCTCAGGAGAGTGAGTTTGTTGAATGCCTACAAGATGACTTTTTAGAACAGTTTGTCGTTGAGACTACTAGAGGATCAGCTATACTGGATTGGGTGTTATGTAATGAATCAGACGTGATTATGGCGCTTAAGGTTAAAAAAAATCCTTAGAAGGCAGTGATCACGATATGATTGAGTTCAACTTGAAATTTAATAGGGAGAAAGTAAAGTCTGACATAGAGTAAAGGAAATTACAGTGGTATGAGGGAGGAGTTGGCCAAAGTAAATTGGAAGGAGTTTCTGGCAGAGGTGACAGCAGAACAGCTATGGTGTGAATTTCTGGGAAAAATGAGGAAGGTACAGAATAAAGAAATACTCAAATAGCAAAATAGTACAACCATGGCTGACAAAGGAAGTCAAAGCTAATGTAAAAGTAAAAGACAGGGTATACAACAATACAAAGATTAGTGGGAACATAAGAATTCAGAAGCTTTTGAAAACCTACATACAGCAACTAAAAGAATCATTAGGAGGGGAAAAGATGAAATATGAAAGCAAGCTAGCAAACAATATCAAGGTGGATAGTAAAAGCTTTTTCAGGTATGTGAAATATAAAAAAGAGATGAGAGTGGATATAGGACCACTAGAAAATGAGGCTGGAGAAATAATAACGGGGGCCAAGGAGATAACAGATGAACCAAATGAGTATTTTGCTTCACTGTGGAGGACACTGGCAGTGTGCCAGATATTGAAGGATATGAGGGACGACAAGCGAGTGCAGTTACTATTTCAAGGGTCCAGATGAACTGCATGCTAGGATTCTGAAATAGATAGCAGTAGAGATTATGGAGGCATTAGTAATGATTTTTCAAAAGTCGTTGGATTCTGGCATGGTGCCATTGGACTGAAAAATTGCACTTCCCTCTTTAGGAAAGGAGAAAGGCAGCAGAAAGGAAATTATAGACCAGATAGCCTGACCTCAGTGGTTGGGAAGATATTGGAGTCAATTGTTAAGGACAAGGTGATGGAGTACTTGGTGACACAGGACAAGATAGGACAAAGTCAGCATGGTTTCCTTCATGGAAAATCTTGCCCGATGAACCTGTTGAAATTCTTTGAGGAGATTACAAGTACGATAGATGAAGGGAATGCAGTGGATTTGGTAAATTTGAACTTGCAGAAGACCTTTGACATGGTGCCACACATGAGGCTGCCTACCAAGTGAAGAGCCCATGGTATTGCAGGAAAAATGCTGGCCTGGTTATAGCATTGGCTGTTTGGTAGTGTGAATAAAAGGATCCTTTTCTGGTTGGCTACCAGTGATTAGTGGTATTCCACAGGTGTCAAAGTTAAGACCCTCTTCTTTTTATATTCTATATCATTGATTTAGATGATGGAATAGATGGCTGTGTGGCCAAGTTTGCAGACAATACAAAGATTGGTGGAGGGGCAGGTAGTGTTGAGGAACCAGGTAGGATGCAGAAGGACTGAGAGAGATTGGGAGAATGCTCAGGAAAGTGGCAAATGAAATACAATGTTGGAAAATTCATGGTCATGCACTTCGTTGGTAGAAGAAATAAATGTGGTGACTATTTTCTAAACGGGGAGAAAATCCAAAAATCTGAAATGCAAAGGACAAAGCTCGAAAAAGCGACACAACGGACTTTTAACATCGTAAACCAGTGAGTTATTTGTTATGTCTCCCCTCTCGCTGTGAAACGGAGACATCTCTTTCTCTCTTATTAGGGAGAGAGGGAGCCTGTGGTATGTTGGATACCAGATGAACAAGTAGTCTTTGGGGTACTGCAAACCTGTGTCTTTACCATTGCTCTGGTCATGCTTGAGTGCTTGCTGGTGGATGCCAATGCTTTTTTTTCTGCTTGTGGGGGGAGGGGGGCATCGTTGCTTGCTGCCACTTATGCGTGGGAGGGAGGGAGCTGGGGCTTTGGGGTTCTAACATTTAACTGTCATTCATTCTTTGGGGCACTCCTCTGTTTTCATGGATGTTTGCGAAGGAAAAGCATTTCAGGATGTATATTGTATACATTTCTCTGACATTAAATGTTTTTGGAAACCTTTGACTTGGGAGTCGTTGTGCAGAACACCCTAAAGGTTAACTTGCAGGTCGAGTCAGTGGTGAGGAAGGTAAATGCAATGTTAGCATTCATTTCAAGAGGTCTGGAATACAAGAGCAGGGATGTGATGCTGAGGCTTTATAAGGCTTTGGTGAGGCCTCATCTTGAGTATTGTGAACAGTTCTGGGCTCCTCATTTGAGAAAAGATGTGCTGGCATTGGAGAGGGTCCAGAGGAGATTCACAAGGATGATTCTGGGAATGAAAGGGTTATCATACAAGGAACATTTCATAGCTCTGGGTCTGTACTCACTGGAATTTAGAAGGATAACGGGGGGGATCTCTGAAACCTTTGGAATATTGAAAGGTCTAGACCTTTCTGTGGAAGGTCTGTGGAAAGGATGTTTCCCTTGGTAAGGGAGTCTAAGAAAGAGGGCACAACCTCTTGGTTATCTTTATTCCCTGGAAAGTAGAAGAATGAGGGGAGATTTGATAGAGGTATATAAAATTATGATGGGTATAGATAGAGTGAATGCAAGCAGGCTTTTTCCACTGAGGCAAGGGGAGAAAAAAACCAGAGGACGTGGGTTAAGGGTGAGGGGGGAAAAGTTTAAAGGGAACATTAGGGGGGGGCTTCTTCACACAGAGAGTGGTGGGAGTGTGGAGTGAGCTGCCAGACGAGGTGGTAAATGCAGGTTCTTTTTTAACATTTAAGAATAAATTGGACAGATACATGGATGGGAGGTGTATGGAGGGATATGGTCCGTGTGCAGGTCAGTGGGACTAGGCAGAAAATGGTTTGGCACAGCCAAGAAGGGCCAAAAGGCCTGTTTCTGTGTGGTAGTTTTTCTGTGGTTTCTTCAATGGTTTTTCTAACCTCAGGATAGAGTAGCGTACATTGAAAACAGAGATGTGGAGAAACTACCTTTGCCAGAGGGTGGTGAATTTGTGGAATTTATTACCACAGATAACTGTGGAAGTCAGGTTGTTGGGTGTATTTAAGGCAGAACTTTACAGGTTCATGATTGGACGTGGCATCAAAGGTTACAGGGAGAAGGCCGGGGAATAAGGCTGAGGACGGAAAAGAAAAGGATCAGCCATGGTTAAATGGTGGAAAAGAGTTGATGGGCCAAATGGCCTAACTATATTCCGATAAGATCATAAGTCAAAGAAGCAGAATTAGGCCATTCAACCCATTGAGTCTGCTGCACCATTCCATGATGGCTGATCCCTGATCCCACTCAACCCCACACACATACCTTCTTGATGCCCTGATCAACCAGGAAAGAAACAACTTCTGCCTTAAATATACCACAGATTTGGCCAGCATCACAGTTTGTGGCAGAGCATTCCACAGATTTACTACTCTCTTGCTAAAAAAATCTTCCTTTCCTCTGTTCTGAAGGGCCAACCCTCAATTTTGAGGCTGTGCCCTCTAGTTCTGGATACCACCAACATAGGAAAAATCCTCTCCACATCCACCCTATCTAGTCTTTTCAATATTCAGTAGGTTTCAGTGAGATCCCCTGCATTCTTCTAAATTCCAGTGAGTACAGGCCCAAAGCTGTCAAACACTCCTCATATGTTAACCCCTTCCTTTCTAGAAGCTTCCAGGATGTCTCATGGTCCGAAGGAAAGTGTGGGATGGGTATTGTCAATGAGAAGTGCCAGGATAGGGAATGCTGAGGTGAGTGTGTGGGATGGATATTGTCACTGAAGTGCCAGGGTAGGGAGTGCTGAGATGAGTGTTTGGGATGGATATTGTCACTGAGGTGCCAGGGTAGGGAATGCTGAGATGAGTGTTTGGGATGGATATTGTCACTGAGGTGCCAGGGTAGGGAATGCTGAGATGAGTGTTTGGGATGGATATTGTCACTGAGGTGCCAGGGTAGGGAATGCTGAGATGAGTGTTTGGGATGGATATTGTCACTGAAGTGCCAGGGTAGGGAATGCTGAGGTGAGTGTGTGAGGTAGATATTGTCACTGAGGTGCCAGGGTAGGGAGTGCTGAGGTGAGTGTGTGGGATGGATATTGTCACTGAAGTGCCAGGGTAGGGAATGCTGAGATGAGTGTTTGGGATGGATATTGTCACTGAGGTGCCAGGGTAGGGAGTGCTGAGGTGAGTGTGTGGGATGGATATTGTCACTGAGGTGCCAGGGTAGGGAGTGCTGAGGTAAGTGTGTGGGATGGATATTGTCACTGAAGTGCCAGGGTAGGGAATGCTGAGATGAGTGTGTGAGGTGGATATTGTCACTGAGGTGCCAGGGTAGGGAGTGCTGAGGTGAGTGTGTGAGGTGGATATTGTCACTGAGGTGCCAGGGTAGGGAGTGCTGAGGTGAGTGTGTGAGGTGGATATTGTCACTGAGGTGCCAGGGTAGGGAGTGCTGAGGTAAGTGTTTGGGATGGATATTGTCACTGAGGTGCCAGGGTAGGGAATGCTGAGATGAGTGTTTGGGATGGATATTGTCACTGAGGTGCCAGGGTAGGGAGTGCTGAGGTGAGTGTGTGAGGTGGATATTGTCACTGAGGTGCCAGGGTAGGGAGTGCTGAGGTGAGTGTGTGAGGTGGATATTGTCACTGAGGTGCCAGGGTAGGGAGTGCTGAGGTGAGTGTGTGAGGTGGATATTGTCACTGAGGTGCCAGGGTAGGGAGTGCTGAGGTGAGTGTGTGAGGTGGATATTGTCACTGAGGTGCCAGGGTAGGGAGTGCTGAGGTGAGTGTGTGAGGTGGATATTGTCACTGAGGTGCCAGGGTAGGGAGTGCTGAGGTGAGTGTGTGAGGTGGATATTGTCACTGAGGTGCCAGGGTAGGGAGTGCTGAGGTGAGTGTATGAGGTGGATATTGTCACTGAGGTGCCAGGGTAGGGAGTGCTGAGGTGAGTGTGTGAGGTGGATATTGTCACTGAGGTGTAACAGTGGCTTGAAAACAAACAAACAGGATATCTAATCATTATACAGCCATAATACATCAGTCATACAGCATTAGATCATACAAGCATTCAATCCCAAATGAGCACCCAAAATGTAACCCTCTCACCATAGGCTCGTAATGCTGTAGATATTACTGTAAATACAAACTAACAGCAACATAACTCTACAATGCATTGGAATAATGATGAAAAGGCTGTTACCAGCAAATAAGCAGGTCTAGGATGGATATGATTCACGTAAACACACAAAAAAACAAAAGCTTGAATGATTCTTTTACAAGAAAATCAGACAATTTGGGATGTATACATCCCAAAGAGGAAGAAGTATTCTAAAGGCAAGATGCCATAAACATCAAAAGCCTAGAAGAAAAGTTAAGCCAACATAAAAGCCAGAAAGAGTGCATATACTAGGCATCCGTTAGTCTCGTGAGACCATGGATTTGTGCCTTGGAAGGTTTCCAGGGCGCAGGCCTGGGCAAGGTTGTATGGAAGACCGGCAGTTGCCCATGCTGCAAGTCTCCCCTTTCCACGCCACCGATGTTGTCCAAGGGAAGGGCACTAGTGCCGATACAGTTTGACACCGGTGTTGTTGCAGAGCAATGTGTGGTTAAGTGCCTTGTTCAAGGACACAACATGTTGACTCAGCTGAGTCTCGAACGAGCAACCTTCAGATCACTAGATCAAACCTTAACCGCTTGGCCATGCACCAACGCAGTGCATATAAGAGCAAAAATTAGTGGGAAGTTAGAAGATTGGAAAGCTTTCAAATACCAACAGAAGGGAACTAATAAAATCATTGCGAAGGTAAAGATTGATATAGAAACAAAGAACATAGAAACATAGGAAATAAGTGCAGGAGTAGGCCATTCAGCCCTTCGAACCTGCACCGCCATTCAGTATGATCATGGCTGATCATCCATCTCAGAACCCTGTACCAGCCTTCCCTCCATACCCCCTGATCCCTTTAGCCACAAGGGCCGTATGTAACTCCCTCTTAAATATAGCCAATGAACTGGCCTCAACTGTTTCCTGTTGCAGAGAATTCCACAGATTCACCACTCTCTGTGTGAAGAAGTTTTTCCCAATCTCGGTCCTAAAAGGCTTCCCCTTTATCCTCAAACTGTGACCCCTCGTTCTGGACTTCCCCAACATCGGGAACAATCTTCCTGCATCTAGCCTGTCCAATCCCTTTAGGATTTTATACATTTCAATAAGATCCCCCCTCAATCTTCTAAATTCCAATGAGTATAAGCCTAGTCGATCCAGTCTTTCCTCATATGAAAGTCCTGCCATCCCAGGAATCAATCTGGTGAACCTTCTTTGTACTCCCTCTATGGTAAGAAGGTCCTTCCTCAGATTAGGGGACCAAAACTGCACACAATACTCCAGGTGTGGTCTCACCAAGGCCCTTGTACAACTGCAGTAGTACCTCCCTGCTCCTGTACTCGAATCCTCTTGCTATGAATGCCAGCATACCATTCGCCTTTTTCACTGCCTGCTGTAGCTGCATGCCCACTTTCAATGACTGGTGTATAATGACACCCAGGTCTCGTTGCACCTCCCCTTTTCCTAATCGGCCACCATTCAGATCATAATCTGTTTTTCTGTTTTTACCACCAAAGTGGATAACCTCACATTTATCCACATTAAGTTGCATCTGCCATGAATTTGCCCACTCACCCAACCTATCCAAGTCACTCTGCATTCTCTTAGCATCCTCCTCACAGCTAACACTGCCGCCCAGTTTTGTGTCATCCGCAGATTTGGAGATGCTGCATTTAATTTCCTCATCTATGTCATTAATATATATTGTAAACAACTGGGGTCCCAGCACTGAGCCTTGCGGTACCCCGCTAGTCATTGCCTGCCATTCTGAAAAGGTCCCGTTTATTCCCACTCTTTGCTTCCTGTCTGCCAACCAATTCTCTATCCACATCAATACCATATCCCCAATACCGTGTGCTTTAAGTTTGCACACTAACCTCCTGTGTGGGACCTTGTCAAAAGCCTTTTGAAAATCCAGATATACCACATCCACTGGTCCTCCCCTATCCACTCTACTAGTTACATCCTCAAAAAATTCTATGAGATTCGTCAGACATGATTTTCCTTTCACAAATCCATGCTGACTTTGTCCGATGATTTCACTGCTTTCCAAATGTGCTGTTATCACATCTTTGATAACTGAATCTAGCATATTCCCCACCACCGATGTTAGGCTAACTGGTCTATAATTCCCTGGTTTCTCTATCCCTCCTTTTTTAAAAAGCGGGGTTACATTAGCCACCCTCCAATCCTCAGGAACTAATCCAGAATCTAAAGAGTTTTGAAAAATTATCACTAATGCATCCACTATTTCTTGGGCTACTTCCTTAAGCACTCTGGGATGCAGACCATCTGGCCCTGGGGATTTATCTGCCTTTAATCCATTCAATTTACCTAACACCACTTCCCTACTAACATGTATTTCCCTCAGTTCCTCCATCTCACTAGACCCTCTGTCCCCTACTTTTTCTGGAAGATTATTTATGTCCTCCAGAGTGAAGACAGAACCAAAGTAGTTATTCTATTGGTCTGCCATGTCCTTGCTCCCCATAATCAATTCACCTGTTTCTGTCTGTAGGGGACCTACATTAGTCTTAACCAATCTTTTTCTTTTCACATATCTATAAAAGTTTTTACAGTCAGTTTTTATGTTCCCTGCCAGTTTTCTCTCATAATCTTTTTTCCCTTTCCTAATTAAGCCCTTTGTCCTCCTCTGCTGGACTCTGAATTTCTCTCAGTCCTCAGGTGAGCTGCTTTTTCTGGCTAATTTGTATGCTTCTTCTTTGGAATTGGTACTATCCCTAATTTCCCTTGTCAGCCAGGGGTGCACTACCTTCCCTGATTTATTCTTTTGCCAAACTGGGATGAACAATTGTTGTAGTTCATCCATGCGATCTTTAAGTGCTTGCTATTGCATATCCACCGTCAACCCTTTAAGTATCATTTGCCAGTCTATCTTAGCTAATTCATGTCTCATACCTTCAAAGTTACCCCTCTTTAAGTTCAGAACCTTTGTTTCTGAATTAACTATGTCACTCTTCATCTTAATGAAGAACTCCACCATATTATGGTCACTCTTACCCAAGGGGCATCTCACGACAAGATTGCTAATTAACCCTTCCTCATTGCTCAATACCCAGTCTAGAATAGCCTGCTGTCTAGTTGGTTCCTCAACATGTTGGTTCAAAAAACCATCCCTCATACATTCCAAGAAATCCTCTTCCTCAGCACCCTTACCAATTTGGTTCGCCCAATCTATATGTAGATTGAAGTCACCCATTATAACTGCTGTTCCTTTATTGCAAGCATTTCTAATTTCCTGTTTAATGCCATCCCCAACCTCACTACTACTGTTAGGTGGCCTGTACACAACTCCCACCAGCGTTTTCTGCCCCGTAGTGTTATGCAGCTCTACCCATATCGATTCCATATCCTCCTGGCTAATGTCCTTCCTTTCTATTGCGTTAATCTCCTCTCTAACCAGCAATGCTACCCCACCTCCTTTTCTTTCATGTCTATCCCTCCTGAATATTGAATATCCCTGAATGTTGAGCTCCCATCCTTGGTCACCCTGGAGCCATGTCTCTGTGATCCCAACTATATCATCTTCATTAATAACAATCTGTACTTTTAATTCATCCACCTTGTTACGAATGCTCCTTGCATTGATACACAGAGCCTTCAGGCTCGCTTTTACAACACTCTTAGCCCTTATACAATTATGTTGAAAAGTGGCCTTTTTTGATTTTTGCCCTGGATTTGCTGGCCTGCCACTTTTACTTTTCACCTTACTACTTTTTGCTTCTACCCTCATTTTACACCCCTCTGTCTCTCTGCACTTGTTCCCATCCCCCTGTTGTGAACTAACCTCCTCTCTCCTAGTCTCTTTAATTTGATTCCCACCCCCCAAACATTCTAGTTTAAAGTCACCTCAGTAGCCCTCGCTAATCTCCCTGCCAGGATATTGGTCCCCTTAGGATTCAAGTGTAACCCGTCGTTTTTGTACAGGTCACGCCTGTGCCAAAAGAGGTCCCAATGATCCAAGAACTTGAATCCCTGCCCCCTGCTCCAATCCCTCAGCCACGCATTTATCCTCCACCTCATCGCATTCCTACTCTCACTGTCGCGTGGCACAGGCAGGAATCCCGAGATTACTACCTTTGCAGTCCTTTTTCTCAACTCCCTTCCTAACTCCCTAGATTCTCCTTTCAGGACCTCTTCCCTTTTCCTACCTATGTCATTGGTACCTATATGTACCACGACCTCTGGCTTCTCACCCTCCCACTTCAGGATATCTTGGACATGATCCGAAATATCCCGGACCCTGGCACCAGGGAGGCAAACTACCATCCGGGTCTCTGGACTGCATCCACAGAATTGCCTATCTGACCCCCTTGCTATCGAGTCCCCTATTACTACTGCCCTCCTCTTCCTTTCCCTACCCTTCTGAGCTACAGAGCCGGACTCTGTGCTGGAGGCACGGCCACTGTCACTTCCCCCAGGAAAGCTGTCCCCCCCAAAAGTACTCAAACAGGAGTACCTATTGTCAAGGGGCACAGCCACCAGGGTACTCTCTATTACCTGACTCTTCCCCTTCCCCCTCCTAACCGTGACCCACTTGTCTGCCTCCCGTGGCCCCGGTGTGACCACCTGCCTGTAACTCCTCTCTATCAACTCCTCACTCTCCCTGACCAGACGAAGGTCACCGAGCTGCATCTCCAGTTCCGTAACGCGGTCCCTTAGGAGCTGCATCTCGGCGCACCTGGCACAGATGTGGCCGTCCGGGAGGCTTGGAGACTCCAGGGCCTCCCACATCCGGCACCGAGAACAACAAGCTGCCCTCACACTCATACTTCCCTCTCCTCAAATAACAACAAAAAATGAATACCAAACCTTCCTTGCTTCTCCCGTTTCCGCCTAAGCCCATTGAGCCGAAGCCCTTAAGCCTTCACTCTGCTCCCAGCTCACTCCGCAGCCCGCAAACTACGCTGCCCGCTGTATAAGGCTAGTGTATATGAAAGTAAGCTAGCCAATAATATTAAAGAGGATACTAAAAGTTTCTTTGGATACGTAAAGTGTAAAAGAAAGGTGAGAGGGGAGTGGATATTGGACCACTGGAAAATGATGCTGAAGAGGTAGTAATGAGGGACAAGGAAATGGCGGACGAACTGAATAAGTATTTCGCATCAATCTTCACTGTGGAAGACACTAGCTGTATAATAGAAGTTCCAGGTGTCAGGGGTCGTGAAGTGTGTGAAGCTACCATTACTAGGGAGACTATACTTGGGAAACTGAAAGGTCTGAAGGTAGATAAGTCACCTGCACCAGAAGATGTACATGTCAGGGTTCTGAAAGAGGTGGCTGAAGAGACATAAGTAATGATCTTTCAATAATCTCTAGGTTCTGGAATGGTTCTGGAAGACTGGAAAATTGCCAATGTCACTCCACTCTTCAAGAACAGAGAGGTAGAAGGAAGGAATCTATAGGCCAATTAGTCTAACCTCAGTGGTTGGGAAGATTTTGGAGTTGATTGTTAAGGATGTGTTTTTGGGGTACTTGGAGGCAGATGATAAAGTAGGCTGAAGTCAGCTTGGTTTCCTCAAAGGAGCATCTTGCCTGACAAATTTGTTGGAATTCTTGGAAGAAATAACGCGCAGGTTAGACAAAGGAGAATCAGTTGATGTTGTGTATTTGGAATTTCAGAAGGCCTTTGAGAAGGTACCACACATGAGGCTGTTTAACAAGCTACAAGCCTATGGTATTACAGGAAAGATTCTAGCATGGATAAAGCAATGGCTGATTGGCAGGAGGCAAAGAGTGGGAATAAAAAAGTGCCTTTTATGGTTGGCTGCCAGTGACTAGTGGTGTTCCACGGGGGTCTGTGTCGGGACCGATTCTTTTTAGGTTATATGTTAATAATTTGGATGATGGAATTGATGGTTTTGTTCAAATTTTGCAGATGATATAAAGATAGTTGGAGGGGCAGGTAATTTTGATGAAGATTAGGAGAATGGTCAAAGAAATGGTAGATGGAATGGGATCCAAGGGGACACTGCTTTGTGGATCCAGAACTGGCTTGCCCACAGAAGGCAAAGAGTGGTCGTAGATGGATCATATTCTGCATGGAGTTTGGTGACCAGTGGTGTGCCTCAGGGATCTGTTCTGGGACCCCTACTCTTCGTGATTTTCATAAATGGTCTGGATGAGGAAGTGCAGGGATGGTTTAGTAAATTTGCTGATGACACAAAGGTTGGAGGTGTTGTGGATAGTGTGGAGGGTTGTCAGGGGTTACAGCGGGACATTGATAGGATGCAAAACTAGGCTGAGAAGTGGCAGATGGAGTTCAACCCGGATAAGTGTGAAGTGGTTCATTTTGGTAGGTCAAATATGATGGCACAATGTAGTATTAATGGTAAGATCCCTGGCAGTGTGGAGGATCAGAGGGATTTTGGGGTCTGAGTCCATAGGACACTCAAAGCAGCTGTGCAGGTTGACTCTGTGGTTAAGAAGGCATATGGTGTATCGGCCTTCATCAATCGTGGAATTGAATTTCGGAGCCGGGAGGTATTGTTGCAGCTATATAGGACCCTGGTCAGACCCCACTTGGAGTACTGTGCTCAGTTCTGGTCGCCTCACTGCAGGAAGGATGTGGAAACCATAGAAAGGGTGCAGAGGAGATTTACAAGAATGTTGCCTGGATTGGGGAGCATTCCTTATGAAAGCAGGTTGAATGAACTCGGCCTTTTTTCCTTGAAGCGACGGAGGATGAGAGGTGACATGATAGAGGTGTATAAGATGATGAGAGGCATTGATCATGTGGATAGTCAGACGCTTTTTCCCAGGGCTGAAATGGTTGCCACAAGAGGACACAGGTTTAAGGTGCTGGGGAGTAGGTACAGAGGAGATGTCAGGGGTAAGTTTTTTACACAGAGAGTGGTGAGTGCGTGGAATGGGCTGCCGGCAACTGTGGTGGAGGTGGATACGATAGGTTCTTTTAAGAGATTTTTGGATAGGTACATTGAGCTTAGAAAAATAGAGGGCTATGGGTAACCTAGTAATTTCTAAGGTAGGGACATGTTCGGCACAACTTTGTGGGCCGAAGGGCCTGTATTGTGTCGGTTTTCTCTGTTTCTATGAATACAGAGTTGGGAAGTATATGGTAGATGAAATGAAAGGGTAGAGTATTTTCTAAAGGGAGAAATAATTCAAAATTTTGAGGTGCAAAGGGGCTTGGGAGTACTTGTGCAGGATTCCCTAAAGGTTAATTTGTAGGTTGATCTGTGGTGAGAAAGGCAAATGTGCAATTTCGAGAGGACTAGAATATAAAAGCAAGGATGTCATGTTGAGACTTTATAAATTTTAAGGTGATGGAGGAAAGTCAGAGCTAAGTTTTTTATACAAAGTGAGTGCTGGGTGCGTGAAACCTGGAACATGGAGGTGCTTCAGGCAGATACTTTAGGCATACTTAGAAACTCTTAGACAGGCATATGGATGATGGATCTGAGAGTAGATTAAAAAATCTTGTCATATGAAGAGTGTTTGATGGCACTGAGCTTGGATTCACTGGAATTCAGAAGAATGACAGGTGAACTCATTACAAGCTATCGAATGGTGAAAGGCCTTGATAGAGTGGAAGTGGAGAGGACATTTCCTTTGATAGGAGAGTTGAAGACTAGAGGACACAGCATGAACATAGGAGCACTCTTTTAGAACTGAGATGAGGAAGAATTACTTTAGCTGGAGAGTGGTGAAATCTGTGGAATTCGTTGCCACAGGCAGTTGTGGAGGCCAAGTCTGTATGTATATTTAAGGCAGCGGTTGATAGATTCATGATCGATCAGGGCACGAAGGGATATGGGGAAAAGGCAGGAGACTGGGGCTGAGAGGAAAATGGATCAGCCATGTTGAAATGGCAGAGCAGACTCAATGGATCAAATGGCCTAATTCTGCTCCTATATCCTATGGTCTTATAATTACCTATATGAATACTGACAGACACCCATGCAAATTTAATGTTCTCCAGGAACCAATAATTTAGCTCACACCTGTATAAACTTAGATTAACATTGTATTGACAAAATATTTTATACTATAACAAATAAAATTTAAAAAATAACCCATCACATATATGTCAGTCTGCATCCAATCACTGGAGTTCATATCATGTAATAGATCACATCCACTGCACTACCCTCATCTATATGCCTGCTCACCTCCTCAAAGAACTCTATCAGGCTTGTTAGACACGATCTGCCCTTCACAAAGCCATGCTGACTGTCCCTGATCAGACCGTGATTCTGTAAATGCCTATAGATCCTATCTCTAAGAATCTTTTCCAACAGCTTTCCCACCACAGACGTAAGGCTCACTGGTCTATAATTACCCGGACTATCCCTACTACCTTTTTTGAACAAGGGAACAACATTCGCCTCCCTCCAATCCTCCGGTACCATTCCCGTGGACAACCGATCCAGTTTCCTTCAGTTCACTTACTCATGGTACTGAAATGGTTCTGTGCTGAAGAACAAGTTCAAGTAAAATAAAATAAATATCCACACAACATCCAAGGAAAGGTGTTGACTTGTCTCCTCTCGCCTTTTCTGCAATGTCGTGTTCTAGATAACTAACTGAAAGTTATTTGCACATTCTCTGTGAGAGCATAGTCTGCATGAGGATTTTCTGACATCTGTGTCTGTCCTTCTAAATTTGGTTCTGTGAGCATTTCACCATGTTCTTCCACTGTGTTTGTTGTCCATTTCTTTTCTCCTCTTTTCTCAAAACTACTTTGGCTACCCATTATCCATTTCTTTTTCAGACATCTTATTGGCCAAAATGTTAACAAGACAACTCCTATTGGCTAATTCAAAAAGCCCAATTTATTAATCGACTGAATTTTTAGTTAAATAAAAAAATGTAACTCAATCGAAACTTTATATTATTATGTGTATAATGTAATTAAAGGAACACTTTTTTTAATATAGTTGCATTTTGCAGCAAATAAAATGCGCAACAGCATAACTGTATTAATAAAATATTGTCTTAAACCAGGTATTACACATAGAACATAGAACACTACAACATAGTACAGGCCTTTCCGTCCACAATATGGTGCCAGTCTTGTAATTTTCTCTCAAAGCTTTTATAGATATGTGAAAAGAAAAAGATTGGTTAAGACAAATGTAGGTCCCCTAGAGACAGAAACAGGTGAATTGATTATGGGGAGTAAGGACATGGCAGACCATTGAATAACTACTTTGCTTCTGTCTTCACTAAGGAGGACATAAATAATCTTTGAGAAATAGTAGGGGACAGAGGGTCTAATGAGATGGAGGAAATGAGGGAAATACATGTTAGTGGGGAAGTGGTGTTAGGCAAATTGAAGGGATTAAAGGCAGATAAATCCCCAGGGCCGGATGGTCTGCATCCTAGAGTGCTTAAGGAAGTAGCCCAAGAAATAGTGGATGCATTAGTGATAATTTTTCAAAACTCTTTAGATTCTAGACTAGTTCCTGAGGATTGGAGGGTGGCTAATGTAACCCCGCTTTTTAAAAAAGGAGGGAGAGAGAAACCGGGGAATTATAGACCGGTTAGCCTAACATCGGTGGTGGGGAAACTGCTAGAGTCAGTTATCAAAGATGTGATAACAGCACATTTGGAAAGCGGTGAAATCATCAAACAAAGTCAGCATGGATTTGTGAAAGGAAAATCATGTCTGACGAATCTCATAGAATTTTTTGAGGATGTAACTAGTAGAGTGGATAGGGGAGAACCAGTGGATGTGGTATATTTGGATTTTCAAAAGGCTTTTGACAAGGTCCCACACAGGAGGTTAGTGTGCAAACTTAAAGCACACAGTATTGGGGGTATGGTATTGATCTGGATAGAGAACTGGTTGGCAGACAGGAAGCAAAGAATGGGAATAAACGGGACCTTTTCAGAATGGCAGGCAGTGACTAGTGGGGTACCGCAAGGCTCAGTGCTGGGACCCCAATTGTTTACAATATATATTGATGACATAGATGAGGGAATTAAATGCAGCATCTCCAAATCTGCGGATGGCACAAAGCTGGGCGGCAGTGTTAGCTGTGAGGAGGATGCTAAGAGGATGCAGGGTGACTTGGATAGGTTAAGTGAGTGGGCAAATTCATGGCAGATGCAATTTAATGTGGATAAATGTGAGGTTATCCACTTTGGTGGCAAAAACAGGAAAACAGATTATTATATGAATGGTGGCCAATTAGGAAAAGGGGAGGTGCAATGAGACCTGGGTGTCATTATACACCAGTCTTTGAAAGTGGGCATGCAGGTACAGCAGGCGGTGAAAAAGGCGAATGGTATGCTGGCATTCATAGCAAGAGGATTCGAGTACAGGAGCAGGGAGGTACTACTGCAGTTGTACAAGGCCTTGGTGAGACCACACCTGGAGTATTGTGTGCAGTTTTGGTCCCCTAATCTGAGGAAAGACATCCTTGCCATAGAGGGAGTACAAAGAAGGTTCACCAGATTGATTCCTGGGATGGCAGGACTTTCATATGAGGAAAGACTGGATCGACTAGGCTTATACTCGTTGGAATTTAGAAGATTGAGGGGGGATCTTATTGAAACGTATAAAATCCTAAAGGGATTGGACAGGCTAGATGCAGGAAGATTGTTCCCGATGTTGGGGGAGTCCAGAACGAGGGGTCACAGTTTTAGGATAAAGGGGAAGCCTTTTAGGACCAAGATTAGGAAAAACTTCTTCACACAGAGAGTGGTGAATCTGTGGAATTCTCTGCCACAGGAAACAGTTGAGGCCAGTTCATTGGCTATATTTAAGAGGGAGTTAGATATGGCCCTTGTGGCTAAAGGGATCAGGGGTATGGAGGGAAGGCTAGTAACAGGGTTCTGAGTTGGATGATCAGCCATTATCATACTGAATGGCGGTGCAGGTTTGAAGGGCTGAATGGCCTACTCCTGCACCTATTTTCTATGTTTCTATCAGTCATCCATATGCCTAAGAGTTTCTTAAGTATGCCTAAAGTATCTGCCTCAAGCACCTCCATGTTCCAGATTTCATGCACCCACCACTTGCTTTGTAAAAAAAAACATACTTCTGACATCCCCACTATACTTTCTTCCATCACCTTAACATTATGTTCTCTCATATTAGCTATTTCTGCCCTGGGAAAATCCCTCTGGCTGTCCACGCACTCTATTCCTCTTATCATCTTGTACACATCTATCAAGTCACCTCTCATCCTCCTTTGCTCCAGAGAGAAAAACCCTAGCTCACTCAACCTATTTTCATTAGATTTGCTTTTTAATGCAGCAGTATCCTGGCTAATCTCTTCTGCACCCTCTCTAAAGTTATCACGTCCTGGAGGAACATTGTTTCGTTTTTACTGTGTACTGTACCAGCAGTTAATGGTTGAAATGACAATAAAAAGCGACTTGACTTGACTTAAGATGGTGGCAGCCAGAGAGAGGAGAAAAAAAACAAAGTGATCGGTGGAGTAAGGTGTGGGAGGAGGCCTCTCTTGGCCACAAGGAGTTTGGACATGCTCTCAGTTACGTAACTTGGCTGTGTAAGTCACAATGGACTTCTGTACACAATAATCACCTTACAGAATCTCACTCTATTTACTGTCGATGGAACAGGGCAGTCTGTGGGCAGGACATCCCCTTTTCACTGACAGCAGTATGTCCCTTACATGGGTGTACCGGAGAGGCCAACTTAGAACCACAGTTCACCTGTGTCACCATGACAGAGGGTGAATAGTTGGGGCAGGTGTCATGGGTGTCATGGCCTGAGCTGGCCACAGGGAGGAAGAGAGACAGAGAGACACAGAGAGACACGGAGAACGGTACAGCACTGAAACAGGAAATTCAGCCTGTCAATTTTTTTTGCTCGAATCTCTGGGGTTTCAAAGATTCAATCAAATTGAGGTGTTAAAAGTGACGAAAAATTGACTGTACCAGGAAGGAGAAATTGCGTTGGCTGATGGGAGTGAGAGGAATAGAGTTAATGCTTCAGGTTGATTGTTATGTATTTAATAGTTCTGTAATATTTGAGTAATATTGTAATTATTATGTTTGAGTAAGCCTTCTTTATTTTTTTAAATAATTAATTCTGGGTTATATGTAAAAATACATGAATTGCTATCATGTTGTATTTACATTCCTCACTTAAAGTACAAATGAAGTTAGACACACATTTCCTGGCTCCCTTGTTTTCCTTTCAATTAGTTTTTATGTTTTGGATTTACAAAGCATAACACTGATGACCTTTCATCGTAACTGGAGGTTGTTTAGGGGAGAGCAGGTAAGCTCAGTAGGTTCTGTTGTTTTATATCGCCCTTCGTGCTTGCTTTCAGTTTCATCTGTTATTGTGTAGGTCAACCTGCATGTTGATCCTCCTAATCCGGGGCACAGTTTCCAGGGAGAATCCTTGAATCGGGCTTCAAAGATCATGACGTTTGCCATCTCACATCCACAGAAAGCCAAATTAGGCCCCTCTCGGGACTCCAATGCTCAAACAGGTAAGAACATCACATTTTGTTCTTCTGTCACGGGATATTCTGAAACTTCAAACTCAGAGGGAAATGGAGAAGATTGCTTTCAACTTCCTGTGCAGTGATGTCCATGTGCAGAGGTTATTTCTGTGTCTTTAATAATTTGTCAGAGCCTCATTTCATAAAGTAAGACATAGAACAGTGCAACACAGTACTGGTCCTTTGGCCCATGATGTTATGCCAACTTATATAACCCTACTCCACGATCAATTTAACTCTTCCCTCTTACACACCCTCATCTTACTTGCATCCATGTGCCTATCTAAGAGTCTTTTAAATGTCCCTAATGTATTTGCCTCTACCACCACCCTAGCAAGGCATTCCACACACTCACCACTCTCTCTGTAAAATAACTACCACTAACATTACTCCAATACGTTCCTCCAATCACCGTAAAACTATGCCCCCTCATATAAGATCATATGACTTAGGACCACAATTAGGCCACTTGTGTCTGCTCCACCATTTCATCATGGCTGATCCATTTCCCTCTCAACCCAATTCTCCTGTCTTTCACACCCTGACTAATCAAGAACCTATCAATCTCCACCTTAAATACACCCAATGAGCTGGCCTCCACAGCCACCTGTGACAATGAATTCCACAGATTCACAACCTTCTGGCTAAAGAAATTCTTCCTCATCTCTCTTCTAAATGGACGTCCCTCTATTATGAAGTTGTGCCTTCTGGTCCTAGACTCCCCACTATAGGAAACATTCACCCCACATTCAGTCTATCTCGGCCTTTTGATATTTGATAGCTTTCAATGAGATCCCCATCCTCATTCTTCTAAATTCCAGTGAGTACAGACCCAGAGCCGTCAAGCACTGTTCATATGACAAGCCTTTCAATCCCAGAATCATTTTCATGACCTCCCTTGTACAGCCTCCAATCTCAGCACATCCTTTATTAGATAAGGAGCCCAAAAAAAGCATTCCACACGCATGTGAAGAGCAAGAGGATAAGACGTGAGAGAATAGAACCAATCAAGTGTGACAGTGGAAAAGTGTGTATGGAACCGGAGGAGATAGCAGAGGTATTTAATGAGTACGTTGCTTCAGTATTCACTACAGAGAAGGATCTTGGTGATTGTAGGGATGACTTGCTGCAGACAGAAAAGCTTGAGGATGTAGATATTAAGGAAGAGGATGTGCTGGAGCTTTTGGAAAGCATCAAGTTGGATAAGTCATCAGGACCGGATCGGATGTACCCCAGGCTACTGTGGGAAACGAGGGAGGAGATTGAGCCTCTGACGACGATCTTTTCATCATCGATGGGGACGGGAGAGGTTCTGGAGGATTGGAGGGTTGCGGATGTTGTTCCCGTATTCAAGAAAGGGAGTAAGGATAGCCCAGGAAATTGTAGACCAGTGAGTCTTACTTCAGTGGTTAGAGAAGATCCTGAGAGGCAGGATTTATGAACATTTGGAGAGGCATAATATGATTAGGAATAGTCAGCATAGCTTTGTCAAAGGCAGGTCTTGCCTTATGAGCCTGATTGAATTTTTTGAGGATCTGACTAAACACATTGATGAAGGTAGAACAGTAGATGTAGTGTATATGGATTTCACCAAGGCATTTCATAGGGTACCTCATACAAGACTTATTGAGAAAGTAAGGAGGCATGAGATCCAGGGGGACATTGCCTTGTGGATCCAGTACTGGCTTGCCCACAGAATGCAAAGAGTAGTTGTAGACGGGTCATATTCTGCATGGAGGCCGGTGACCGGTGGTATGCCTCAGGGATCTGTTCTGGGACCCCTAATCTTTATGATTTTTAGAAATGACCTGGATGAGGAAGCGGAGGGATGGGTGGTTAGTAAATTTGCTGATGACACAAAAGTTGAGGGTGTTGTGGATAGTGTGGAGGGCTGTCAGAGGTTACAGCGAGACATTGATAGGATGCAAAACTGGGCTGAGAAGAGGCAGATAGAATTCAACCCAGATAAGTATGAGGTAGGTCAAATATGATGATAGAATATGGCATTAATGGCAAGACCCTTGGCAATGTGGAGGATCAGAGGGATCTTGGGGTCTGAGTCCATAGTACACTCAAAGCTGCTACGCAGGTTGACTCTGTGGTTAAGAAGGCATACGGTGCATTGGCCTTCATCAATCGTGGGATTGAGTTTAGGAGCTGAGAGGTAATGTTGCAGCTATATAGGACACTGATCAGACCCCACTTGGAGTACTGTGCTCAATTCTGGTCGCCTCACTACAGGAAGGACGTAGAAACCAAAGAAAGAGTGCAGAGGAGATCTACAAGGATGTTGCCTGGATTGGGGAGCATGGCTTATGAGAATAGGTTGAGTGAACTCGGCCTTTTCTCTTTGGAGCAACGGAGGATGAGAGGTGACCTGATAGAGGTGTACAAGGTAATGAGAGGGCATTCATCATATGGATAGTCAGAGGCTTTTTCCCAGGGCTGAAATGGCTAGCACAAGAGGGCACAGTTTTAAGATGCTTGGAAGTAGGTACAGAGGAGATGTCAGGGGTAAATTTTTTATGCAGACAGTGATGAGTGCGTGGAATGGGCTGCCGGCGGCAGCAGTGGAGGTGGAACTGATAGGGTCTTTTAAGAGACTCCTGGATGGATACGTGGAGCTTAGAAAAATAGAGGGCTATGGGTAACCCTAGGTCGTTCTAAGGTAAGGACATTTTCGGCACAGCTTTGTCGGCTGAAGTGCCTGTATTGTGCTGTAGGTTTTCTATATTTCTAAAACTGCTCACTATACTCTGTGCAGTCTTAAAGCCTCAGCATTGCATCCCTATTTTTAAATTCTACTGTAACCCAGGTTAATTAAACCCAAAAGATGTAATGTTAGAAAGCTCCACCTGCAAAGTCATAAAGACGAGGATTACCAAATTTTTATTTTTAAAAAAGAGAACTTGGGAAAATAAAGCTATGCAGGAACAAGGCATGGCTGATGCAGGCACAGGAAAGCGAGAGAAACGCAGTAAACTGTTAGAAACTAAAGATAAAAACTGTTAAAATTAGAATTAGTAGTGAGTATCTCTACCCTACTTACTTGAAAACCTCAGGGTGAAACCCCTGGAGGAGAGACAATAGCAATAAAAGATCTATTGAAGTTACAGCTATAACAAGACAATATTGGCAGAGGTGAGTGACCAAGATCTCTACTGTGTAACTGGGAATTAGTTCTGTTAAATCACACCAAGAGATTTGGTCAGGTTTTTTGTACAAGTTTGTGAATCGACTTTCCGTGGATGATCAACTATTTCATCCAACAAATCAAGAAACAAGATGGCAAGCCACCCGAGATCAAAGAAACAGCGTGGGAACGAAACGTTTAATGACCTAGGGGATTTAATACGGTTGGATGTACAAGTTTATTTTCATTCAAAGGATCTGAATTTTCTGCAAGAATTGATCACTTTTGCAAAGTCTTTGATAAGTTACTGAACGAGTTTTACTTTGTTTAAAAGTTGTGATATTGGAGAATTGTCATGAATGGAGTTTAGCTATATAATATTTGAATTTGAATTTATAGATATTATGACTGGAACTGAAGCTGAAGTTAACCAGAATACTCAAGAATAGGAGTTCAATAGTTTTCTAATTAACTAGGGATACTTAAAGGAAAGGTTAGTCTGTAAACCTTTAAGTAGGGAATAACACTAGATCTAATTAATTAAATTGGCGAAATAAAGGTTATTCTAAAGAATTTCACTCATTCTTCACTGCCTCCTTTCAATACCTAGAGCCTCTGATGGTCTACTAGCACTTAGTGTAGTACTGTATGATTTGATTTTCTGATCCTGAGTGAGGCAACCAGTCACACGAGATAAGACCAACACTACACACTAGTGCTGTTACACTAGTCCTCTCAAAATAAATGCTGACATTGCATTTGCCTTCCACACCACTAACTCAATCTTGCATGATGATTCCCAAGTCCCTTTGTGCATCAGATTTTTGAATTTCCTCCCAACTTAGAAAATGGTCTAGGCTTTTGTTCATAGTCATAGTCATACTTTATTGATCCCGGGGGAAATTGGTTTTTGTTATAGTTGCACCATAAATAATAAATAGTAATACTACTATACTACTACTACTAATACTAATACTATGGGTCATTCTACCTAAATGCAACGACCATACACTTCGCAACACTCTATTCCATCTGCCACTTCTTTGTCCATTCTCCTAATCTGTGTAAGCCTTTCTGCAGCCTCCCAGATTCCTCAACACTACCTGCTCCTCCACCTATCTAAGACCATAAGACATAAGCAAAGAATTAGGCCATTTGGCCTGATCGATTCTGCTGCACCATTCAATCATGGCTGATCCTTCTCCCCATAACCTTTGATGTCCTATCCAATCAAGAACCTTTCAAGCTCTGCCTTAAATACACCCAACAATCTGGCCTCCTCAGCTGCCTGTGGCCTGTGGTAACAAATTCTACAGATTCACCGCCCTCTGGCTGAAGAAATTTCTAAATGACTCCCAGAAATGCCAGTCATTGCTGCTCTGCCATCATCTCTGCTAGTGTTCCCTTCTGGTCAGCTTTGGCCAACTCCTTTCTCATGCCTCTATAAATCCCTTTACTCCACTTAATGCTGATACATTCGACTTTAGCTTCTCCCTCTTAAATTGCAGGGTGAATTCTACCATATTATGATGACTGCTTCCTTAGGGTTCCTTTACCTTAAGCTCCCTAATCAAATCCAGTTCATTATACAACACCCAATGCAGAATAGCCTTTCACCTAGTGGGCTCAACCACTAGCTGCTCCAAAATTCCATCTTGTAAGCATTCTACAAATTCTCTCTCTTGGGAATCAGCACCAACCTGATTTCCCAATCTACCTGCATATTGAAATTCCCCATGACTTGTAACACTGTCCTTCTGGCATGCCTTTTCTATCTCCTGTTGTAATTTGTATCCCACATCCTGGCTACTGTTATGTGACCTGTTTACAACTCCAATCAGGGTCATTTTACTCTTGCAGTGTCTTAACTCTACCCACAAGGATTCTATATCTTCTGATCCTATGTCACCTCTGTCTAAGGATTTGATTTCATTTTTTACCACTAGAGCGACCCAACTTCCCTCTGTTTACCTACCTAAATAAGCAAATTCTGCCCTGGGAAGAAGTTGCTAACTGTCCACACAATGAGCAGCAGCATGATTCTAACAAGCAACCAAACCTAACGTTCTTGGGCTGGGATATTCACAACAAACCTCCCAGCTCTGGGCTATGGCAGTCACACCAAATCTATTGGTCCCGGGCTGGGATAGTCACTGCAAATCTGCTGGCTCTGGGCTAGGGCTATCTTAACAAAGCTACTGGTCTTGGGCTGGAGCAATCACATCAAATCTGCTGGTCCTGTTGGGGCAGTTAGACCAAACCTGCTAGCTCTGGCCTGGGGCATTGACACCAAACCTGCTAGTCCTGGGCTGGGGCATTGACACCAAACCTGCTAGTCCTGGGCTGGGGCAGTGACACTGGACCTGCTGGTCCTGAGCTGGGGCAGTGACACTGAACCTGCTGGTCCTGGGCTGGGGCAGTGACACCGAACCTGCTGGTCCTGGGCTGGGGCAGTGACACTGAGCCTACTAGTCCTGAGCTGGGGCAGTGACACCGAACCTATAGGCTCTGGGCTGGGGCAGTGACACCGAACCTACTAGTCCTGGGCTGGGGCAGTGACACCGAACCTACTAGTCCTGGGCTGGGGCAGTGACACCGAACCTGCTGGTCCTGGGCTGGGGCAGTGACACTGAACCTGCTGGTCCTGGGCTGGGGCAGTGACACTGGACCTGCTGGTCCTGAGCTGGGGCAGTGACACTGGACCTGCTGGTCCTGGGCTGGGGCAGTGACACCGAACCTGCTAGTCCTGGGCTGGAGCAGTGACACCGAACCTGCTAGTCCTGGGCTGGAGCAGTGACACTGGACCTGCTGGTCCTGGGCTGGGGCAGTGACACCGAACCTACTAGTCCTGGGCTGGGGCAGTGACACCGAACCTACAGGCTCTGGGCTGGGGCAGTGACACCGAACCTACTAGTCCTGGGCTGGGGCAGTGACACCGAACCTACTAGTCCTGGGCTGGGGCAGTGACACTTGTTACGTACCCCGTAACTGGGTTGCCAAACCAGCAGAAATGGATCACTCAGTTGGAGTCTGGAGTACTAGAACTAAGAAAGTTTTATTAAAGAAACAAGCAACACAGTAATCGAAAGGATAATAAATGCAACAATTCAACAATGATAACCACACATGTGCACAGAATTAAGATAACAGCATCAATCAAGCTCTATCGTTGTCTAGGGGTAAATGACCAATTTCAAAATGACTCAAATTTCAGTCCAGTTCAGTTCGCAGTAATCGTTGCCATGGCGATGGACAAGGTGGGGGAAGAGAGACAGAATAGGAACAACTGATCATTCAGAACACTGCTTCACTCACAGACCAGCGGGATGGCTCACAAACAGCTTTTGGGCAGGTCCTTGGTGATGTCACCTGAGGTCACCGACTGTGACCCCTCCTCCAGATGCGGTCGATCCTCTGCAGTGAACCCGGCACCCAGGCAAGGGCGGACACACACCGGGTTCCCGCTGATCGTACCTTTCCACCCTTGTCGTTGTCCGGTACTTCTCACCCACTCGTGAGAAGCGCACCGCTTCCAGGGTCTCGTTACCTCGGGTGGCGTGTGTGTCGTCTTAGCGAACCTGTCCCTTTTTATCCCCCTGCTGGGGTATCGCCTGTCCATCACTTCAAACAGTTCAGGGTTCAAAGGGGGGAGCCGCTCCAGACAGCTCTTCCTCCCACATCCCCTCATTACACATCCCCAGACGCTGCTCCATTGTTCCTTATCTCTCCTTCCCCTGAGGGCAGGTGGCAGACCAACTGCTGATGCCACTGATGCTAGCCCAGGCCAGCAAACATCTTAATTTTATGTGTATTCTCGTAACACACTGAACCGCTGGTCCTGGGCTGGGGCAGTGACACCGAACCTGCTGGTCCTGGGCTGGGGCAGTGACACCGAACCTACTAGTCCTGGGCTGGGGCAGTGACACCGAACCTACTAGTCCTGGGCTGGGGCAGTGACACCGAACCTGCTGGTCCTGGGCTGGGGCAGTGACACTGAACCTACTAGTCCTGGGCTGGGGCAGTGACACTGAACCTACTAGTCCTGGGCTGGGGCAGTGACACCGAACCTGCTGGTCCTGGGCTGGGGCAGTGACACCGAACCTGCTGGTCCTGGGCTGGGGCAGTGACACCGAACCTGCTGGTCCTGGGCTGGAGCAGTGACACCGAACCTGCTAGTCCTGGGCTGGAGCAGTGATACTGGACCTGCTGGTCCTGGGCTGGGGCAGTGACACCGAACCTACTAGTCCTGGGCTGGAGCAGTGACACCGAACCTATAGGCTCTGGGCTTGGGCTATCCGAACAATAGGTGCTGCTGAATTAACCTTGTCTGAATTCCCTCTGCCAGAATGTCAGGACATGCGGGAGTTGCCAGGAACATTGGGTGGGACCTGGATCTCCAGCCAGAATGACCCCACAATGGAGACAACAGCAGGCGACTGTGTGACTTGGGCCCTTGCCCAGCAGATTGAGGCTCTGCAGGAACAGGTGAGACCTGCTGAATAATGCTAGTAATTAGGTCTCCATAGCACTCCGCTGTGTCTTGATGACATTTGTACAAGTTTTAATAAGTTGTAATCTTTGAACCTATATTGCAACACATTCGCTGGGTTAATGGGTTCACCCCTTAAACCTGAATGACTAGGGCAAAGTCTTGTTTTCCTTGGCTAACGAGTAATTCCGAATCTCTCTGAGCCCATTGTGTGCACTTTTCATATATTTGCACTCATTCCATGGGAGCATCTTTCATACCTTTGCAAACGTTGTTTGGTAGCCATAGTTTGTCTAAAGGGTAATAGCTGAAAGAGAATTAGATTACTCTTAAAATGATAAAAGCCTTTAAGCACTTGATGAAAACACCACAGAACCTCCTAATTAATCAGGTACTACTAATTAATTACTAAATGACAATAAAAGAGGACTGCGTGTCTTCATAATCTATCTATCTATCTACATATTGTATGTAAACATTCCACGTGCCTTGCGTTTCTAGTGCAAGTGGATAGCTCTCCATTAGTCAGGGTTGAAATTGGATGTTGTGTCCTTCCTGCCTATGTGACATACAAGCCAGGACAGTACGATATGGAAAGCAAGCCGTTGCCTGTGGAGCAGGCTCCCCTTCTCCATACAGTTGATGAATCCAAAGGAATGACAGAAATTGTTTGACACCAGCGGCATCACAGGAGTTGCCAGAGAGTGGTGAATCTGTGGAATTCTTTGCCATAGGTGGCTGTGGAGGCCAAGTCTTTCTGTATATTTAAGGCAGAGGTTGATAGGTTCTTGACTGGTCAGGGCATGAAGGGATACGGGGAGAAGGCAGCAAATTTGGGCTGAGAGGAAAATTGGATCGGCATGATGAAATGGTGGAGCAGGCGCGATGGGCCAAATGGTTTAATTCTGCTCTTGTATCTTAGGATCTTTTCTGAACCATACTCAGCAAGTATTTTGGCTTTGTCTACTTTAGTTTGTTTTATTCCACTGACATGTGCATTTGTCCATCTTTTCTCTCTGACAGATTGGTACATTTGAAACATTCCTAAAAGCTAGAAAGCTGTCATCAGGGGCTCAGCTAAAGGTAATGTATCCAGCTGGTAACATGGACACAGATTTGTGAGGCAATGGGATGTGGAGAGGAATGGACAATGTTTGCTAGGTTGAAAGGGTAGGGATTGCTTTCTTGAAGTGGATTGATTATTGTAGGTTGAAGGAGGTGCAGACAGTACCTGCAGAAAAAGGACATTAACTTCAGTTATCATGGGGTCTGGGCAGGGAAGTTGGTTGAGGAAATAATGGGGCTGGAAGGATGAAGAATATCACAGTTGCACGAGATGTTGGTGATGCCACTCGTCACTGAGTTATGGAGAGAGATGACCAGGTTGGAACTTTTTTCATTGGAGCATCAGAGAATGAGGGGAGATATAACAGAGGTGTATAAGACTATGAGGGTGAATGCAATCTTTACCCCATGGTTGGGAATCAAGAACTAGTGGACACAGGTTTAGATGTGAAGGGAATGACTTAATAGGAACCTGGGAGGCAACGTTTTCGCCCAGATCGTAGTCAGTGTATGGAATAAGTTGCCAGGGGGAGTGGTTGAGGCAGGTAAATTAACATTTAAAAGACACTTGCACAAGTACATAAATTGGAAAGGTATAAAGGGATATGGGCCAAACATGAGCAAATGGGACTAGCTTGGTGGGCATTGGTGAGATGGGATGAAGGGCCTGCTGTGTGCTGTATGGCTCTATGACTGCCGGTGACCATGTATGGTCAGCATAGACATGATGGGTTCAAGGGCCCATTTCTGTGTGGATCAACTCAAAGACACCCGGATCTTCTATTGTGATTACTGGTTCCCCTGCAGACTGTAGGATGGATGTTCCTGATGACAGAGAAATTCTGAATCAAAAGACCCAGGTAAGGCTTCTTAGGACTCGGGTGGGGTAGGGGTGGTGGGGAGGAAGATGTTTCCACCCAAACAGTGTGGAATTCTCTACCACAGAATGTGGCTGAGACAGAATCCTTAAGTATATTCACAAAGGAGTTAAAAATTGTATAATAGCTAAAGCGATCAAGGAGTATGGATACAACAAGAGGGCATTGGATCTGGGCAATCAACTGCATTGAAGGACTAAATGGCCTGCTACTGCTTCTAACTTGTCAAGATCATTAACAAGTACTATCAGGATTTGCACTCTGCCCTACAGCCCTGGACTAACCTCAAGCGTCCTCTTGATTCCTCTCGTGTTTCCAGGCATTTCAGAAATTGAGGGAGGGTCAAGAGGTCCTAGAGCAAGGATATCTCCAGGCCCGGGAGGAATACCGTGGCCTCCAGCAGCAGAGTACCAGTGCCAATAGTTACACCATTGGCAATTTTGACCCCAACAGGTAAGAGGTGCATTCCAATTATTCAGTATTGCTAGAAAGTTATAAGAAACACCTGCACACATCAATGCCTTGTGTAAGATGTGTGTATTTAAGGCAGAGATTGATAGATTCTTGATTGGATATGGTATCAAAAGTTACAGAGAGAAGGCCGGGAACTGGGGTTGAGGAGGAGATTAAAAAAAGGATCAGCCATGATTGAATGGTGGAACAGACTCGATGGGCTGGATGGGATGGCCCAATTCTGCTCCTATGTCTTATGGTCTAAGATCAGCTTGTCCACATTGCACTATTCTTTCTCTAGTTCAGAAAAGAACTGGAATGTTGACTGGTTTAAGGCCCCCATGCTCTCATTCAGATCGGGCAGGGGAAGTGCTGTTTCTGCTCTATGGCACTGGGGTTTGAGGGCAGGGTGTAGTAGATGCACGATTGGTCTTTGTCTAGATGGGTCCTAGTCTACGTTCTGTTCTATGTGGGTGTTGATCTGATCCTAGTTTAGATGGGTGCTGGTCTAAGTCTGAACTAGTCCTTGCATTGGTGGGTCCTTGTCTAGTCCTGGTCAAGGTGGCTGCTGCTGTCAGAGGGTCCTGGTCTAGGAGGGTTCTGGTCAAGGTGGATCCTGGTTTAGTTGGGTCCTAGTCTAGATTGATACCGGTGGGACCTGGTCTAGGTGGGTCCTGGTGTAGTCTTGATCTAGGTGAGTTTTGGTCTAGTTCTGATTGAGGTGTGTCCTGATCTAGTCCTGGTCGAGACAAGTCCTATTCTCGGTGGGTCCTGGTCTAATCCTTGATTTGGTGGATTCTGATCGAGGTGGGTTCTGGACTTGTTCTGTCTAGATTGATCATATTCTAGTCCTGGTCCTGGTCTCTGCGGGTCCCACCCTAGGTAGGTCTGGTCTAGTCCTGCTCTAGTTCTGATCCATTTGGGTCCTGGTCTAAGAAGGTCCTGTTTCATGTGGGTCCTAGTTCAGGTGGTGTTGGTCTAGGAGGGTACCAGATTAGTGGTTCCTGGTCTCATTGGGTGTTGGTCTAGTACTGGTCTAGCTGGGCCATGGTTGTGATCTCAGGGTTGCTACCCATGCCATGTGCTAGTGAGGCCAGAATGAGGAAGATTATACAATTTAATAAATAGTTAAGGAGTTGGTGTAGAAGGGAGGCATAAGATGTTTGGATCATTGGGCTCTCTTCCAGGGAAGGTGGGACCTATACAGAAGGGACAGTTTGCACCTGAACTGGAAGGGGACTAATATCCTAGTGGGAAGCTTTGTTAATGCTGCACTTTGGAGCTTAAACTAAAGTTGCAGGGGGATAGGAACCAGAGTGCTTGAACAGTATGCGGAGAGGTTGTGGAGGCAGATGTTGGTAAGACCTCAGCCAAATTAGGAATCAAAAGGTTGACCATGGTACGACTAGTATCCCGAGTTGTGTACATTTCAATGCTAGAGATAGTGTAGGAAATGCGGATGATAGTGATAGTGCTGAAGATGAGGTAGCTGCTTTACAACAGAGGCAATGTGTAGTGAGGAGAGGCTGTTGATAGGGCAAAATTGCATCAACAGGGTGAGTTGCAATATAAGAGGCAGACAAAGTCAGGAATACAGAACTGAAGGTGTTGTATTTGAATGCGCGCAGTATTCGGAATAAGAAAGGCGAACTTATAGCACAGTTGCAGACAGGCATGGATGATGTTGTAGGCATGACTGAATCATGGCTGAAAGAAGATTATAGCTGGAAGCCTAATGTCCAAGGATACACATTGCATCGAAAGAACAGGCAGGAAGGCAGAGGAGGCAGCATGGCTCTGTTGGAAAAAATGAAATCAAATAATTAGAAAGAAGTGACATAGGGTCAGAAGGTGTTGAATCATTGTGGATAGAGCTAAGGAACTGCAAGAGTAAAATGACCCTGATGGGTGTTGTATACAGACCGCCAAACAGTAGTAACAATGTAGCTACAAATTATAACAGGAGAAGGAAAATGCATGCCAAAAGGGCAATGTTACAATAGTCATAGGGAATTTCAATATAGACCATAAGGTAATGGAACAGAAATAGTACATTTGACCCATTGAGTCTCCTCTGTCATTTCACCATGATTCAATTTTCCTCTCAGCCCCAATCTCCAGCTATTTCCCTGTATCCCTTCATGCCCTGACCAATCAGGAATGCAACCTCTGTCTTAAATATACAGAACAAACGACTTGGCCTCCACAGCTGCATGTGGCAAAAAATTCCACCGATTCACCCGTCTCCGGCTAGAGGAATTCATCCTCATCTCCGTTCTCAAAGGATGCCCCTCTATTCTGAGATTGTGTCCTCTCCACAATGTAGACTCTCCACTATAGGAAACATCTTTTCCATATGCATGCTATCAAGGCCTTTCACCATTTGATAGGTGTCAATTAGGTCACCCCTCATTCTTCTGAATTCCAGTGAATATCATTCCAGTGTATCATTTCTTAATGCATGCATTACTAAATGACTATAAAAGAAGACTGCATGTCCTCGTAATCTAATCTAATCTAAAATACAGACCCGGAACTATCAAACACTTCATATGACGTCATTCAATCCTAGAATCATTTTCATGAACCTCCTTTGAACCCTCTCTAGTTCCAGTACATCCTTTCTAGGATAGCAGTACTCCAAGTGAGGCTTCACCAGTACTTAATAAAGTTTCAACATTACATCCTTGCTTTTATATTTGAATACTCTTGAAATGAATACTAACATTGCATTTGCCTTCCTCACCACAGGCTCAATCTGCAAATTAACCTTCAGGGAATCATACACAAGGGAATCTAAAGTCCTTTTGCACCTCCATTTTTTTGTATTTTCTCTCTATTTAGAAAATAGTCAACCCCTTCATTTATTCTACCAAAGTGCATAACCATTAACTTTCGGACAGTGTATTCCACCTGCCACTTCTTTGCCCATGCTCCTAATCTATCTAAGTCCTTCTGTAGCCTCTCTACTTCCTCAAAACCACCTGCCCCTCCACCTATCTTCAGATCATAGAACATACAGCACATACAGGCCCTTTGGTCCACAATGTTGTGCTGACCATGTAACCTACTCAAGAAACTGCCTAGAATTTCCCTACCGTATAACCCTCTATTTTTCTAAGCTCCATGTGCCTATCTAAGAGTCTCTTAAAAGATCCTATTGTATCCGCCTCCACCACCGTTGCTGGCAGTGCATTCCATGCACCCACCACTCTCTGATAACTCTGACATCCCTCTGTACCTTTTTCCAAGCATTTTAACACTATGCCCCCTCGTGCTAGCCATTTCAGCCCTGGGAAAAAGCTTCTGGCTATCCACATGATCAATACCTCTCATTATCTTATACACCTCTATCAGGTCACCTCTCATCCTCTGTCGCTCCAAGGAGAAAAGGCCAAGTTCACTCAACCTATTCTCATAAGGCATGATCTCCAAACCATGAAACATCCTTGTAAATCGTTGTAAATTCCAGTCCTGTCAAAGGGTTTCAGCCCAAAATGTTGACAGTACTCTTTTCCTAGATGCTGCCTGGCCTGCTGAGTTCCTCCAGCATTTTGTGTGTTGTTTGGATTTTCAGCATCCTCAGATTTTCTCTTATTTGTTCTTGTAAATCTCCTCTGCACTCTCTCTATAGTATCCACATCCTTCCTGTAGTGAGGTGACCAGAACTGAACACAGTACTCCAAGTGGGGTCTGACCAAGGTCTTATATAGCAGTAACATTACCTCACGGCTCTTGAACTCAATCTCATGGTTGATGAAGGTCACATACCATTTGCCTTCTTAACAACACTGTCAACCTCTGCAGTAGCTTTAAGGACCCCAAGATCTCTCTGATCCTCCACACTGCCATGACTCTTATTAATGTTATATTCTGTCTTCAAATTTAACCTACCAAAATGAATCACCTCACACTTATCTGGGTTGTACTCCATCTGTCACTTCTCAGCCCAGTTCTGCATCCTATTGATGTCGTGCTGTAACCTCTGACAGCCCTCCACACTATCCACAACACCCCCAACATTTGTATCGTCAGCAAATTTATTAACCCACTCTCCTACTTCTTCATCCAGGTCATTTATAAAAATCATAAAGAGGAGTGGTCCCTGAACAGATCCCTGCACCACACCACTGGTCACTAACCTCCATGCAGAACACAAACCATATACAACCACACTTTGCCTTCTGTGGGCAAGCCAATTCTGGATCCACAAAGCAAGGTCACCTTGGATCCCATGCCTCCTGACTTTCTGAATGAGCCTCACATGGAAACCATATCAACTGCCTTACTGAAATCCATACACACTACACCCACTGCTCTACCTTCATCAATGTGTTTTGGTACATCCTCAAAGAATTTAATCAGGTTCATAAGGTACGACCTGCTCTTGACAAAGCCACTGCTGATTATCCCTAATTCGATTATGTCTCTCCAAATACTCATAAATCTTGCCTCACTGTAAGACTCACTGGTCTATAATTTCCTGGGTTATCTCTACTCCTTTTCTTGAACAAGGGAACAACACTTGCAACCTTCCAATCCTCTGGTACTTCTCCCGGCCTTTATTGATGCTGCAAAGATCATCGCCAGAGGCTCAGCAATCTCCTTCCTCGATTCCCAGCCGGTAACTTTCAGCTAGACCCAGCGACTTGTCTATCTTAATGCTTTTCAAAAGCTCCAGCACATCTTCTTTCTTGATGTCTATATGCTCAAGTGTTTCAGTCCACTGTAAGTCATCCCCACAATTGCCAAGGTCCTTTTCCCTGGTGAATAATAAGGCAAAGTATTCATTAAGTACCTCCGCTACCTCCTCCAATTCCATGCACACGTTTCCACTGTCACACCTGATTAGTCCTATTCTCACACGGCTCATCCTCTTGCTCTTCACATACTTGTAGAATGCCTTGGGGTTTTCCTTAATCCTGTTCGCCAAGCCCTCTCATGGCCCCTTCTAACTCTCCTAATTTCATTCTTATGCTCCTTCCTGGCACCCTTGTAATTTTCTGGAGTTCTGACAGTGCCTAGTTTCTTGAATCTTTCATAAGCTTTTCTTTTCTTCTTAACTAGATTTTCTACATCCTTTGTAACGATGGATCTTTTACCCTACCATTCTTTCCCTGCCTCAGTGGAACATTCCTATGTAGAACACTATGCATATCTTCCCTGAACATTTGCCACATTTCTGCCTTGGATTTCCCTGAGAATATCTGCTCCCAATTTATGTTCCCAAGTTTCTGCCTAATAGCATCATATTTCCACTTACCCCAATTAAATGTTTTCCCAAATTGTCTGCTGTAATCTCCCTCCAGCGCTATGGTGAAGGAGATAGAGTTGTGATCACTACCTCCAAAATGCTCTCCCACCGAGAGACCTGACACCTGACCAGGTTCATTTCCCAATACCAGATCAAGTACAGCCTCTCATCTAGTGTGCAAACTTTGCAACAAAGCTATCATTACCATCATCCATTGGACCCAACACAGACCCCTGTGGAGCACCACTAGTCACCAGCAGCCAACCAGAAAAAGCTCCCTTTATTCCCACTCTTTCCCTCCTGCCGATCAGCCACTGCTTTATTCATGCTAGGATATTTCTTGTAATACAATGGACAACTAGCTTGTTAAGCAGCCTCATGTGAGGCAATTTGTCAAAGGCCTTCTGAAAATCCAACTACACAACATCAACTGATTCTCCATTTTCTATCCTGCTTGTTATTTCTTCAAAGAATTCCCACAGATTTGGGGAAATCAAGCTGACTACAGCCTATTTTATCATGTGCCTCCAAGTACTCCAAAAGCGCAAACTTAACAATCAACTCCAACATTTTCCTAATCACTGAGGTCAGACTAACTGACCTATAGTTTCCTTTCTTCTGCTTCTTTCCCTTCTTGAAGAATGGAGTGATATTGCAGTTTTCCATAACCATTCCAGAATTTGTGATTCTTGAATGATCATTACTAATACATCCACAACCTCTTCAGCCCCCTCTTTCAGAACGCTGGGGTATCCACCATCTGGTCCAGGTGACTTAGCTACCTTCAGCCCTTTCAGTTTCCCAAGAACCTTCTCTCTAGTAATGCCACTTTCACACACTTCATGACCCCTGACATCTGGAACTTCCACCATCTTATTAGTGCCTTCCACAGTGAAAAATGATGCAAAATACTTACTCAGTTTATCTGACATTTCCTTGTCCCCCATTACTACTTCTCCAGTATCGTTTTCCAGCAGTCCAGTATCCACTCTCGCCTCTCTTTTACAGCTTATGTATCTGAAGAAACTTTTGGTATCTTCTTTAATCTTACTGGCTAGCTTACTTTTGTATTCCATCTTTACCTTCTTAATGACTTTTCAGGCGCCTTCTGTTGGTTCTTAAAAGCTTCCCAATCCTCTGACTTAACTAATTTTTGCTCTATTATACACGCTTTCTTTGGCTTTTATGTTGGCTTTGACTTCTCTTGTTAACCACAGTTGCGTCATCTTGCCTTTAGAATACTTCTTCCTCTTTGGGATGAATATATCCCATGCCTTCCGAATTGCTTCCAGATATTCCGGCCATTGCAGCTCTTCTGTCATCCCTGCTAGTGTTATTTTCCAATCAATTCTGGCCAAAAATATCAGGAATATAGAGTGAGAATAAAAGGAGCCTTTTCTGGTCGGCTGCCAGTGACTAGTGGTGTTCCTCAGGAGTCTGTGGTCAGAGCATCAAGGGATATGGGGAGAAGTCAGGAGACTGAGGCCAAGAGGAAAATTAGATCACTTATGATGAAATGGCAGAGCAGACTCAATGGGCCAAATGGCCTAATTCTGCTCCTATAGCCTAATTCTAGTCCTGCTGAAGGGTTTCAGCCCGAAATGTCAACTATACACTTTTCCTAAATGTTGCCTGGCCTGCTGAATTCCTCCAACATTTTGTGTGTGCTGCTGAGATTTACAGCATCTACAGATTTTCTCTTGTCTGCTCCTATATCTTATGTTCTTATGTCCAGTCCTGGTCTAGGTGGGTCAGTGTCTACTCCTGGTCTAGGTGCATCCTTTTCTAGGTTGGTTCTGGTCTGTGTGGTCCTGGACTAGTCCTGGTCTATGTGGTCCTGATTTAGTCTTGTCTAGTAGGGTACTGGTCAACGTTAGTCCTGGTCTAGTCCTGGAGTAGGTGGATGCTGATTTAGGTGGGTACTAGTCTAGGTAGATCATGGTCGAGGCTGATCATGATCGAGGCGGATCCTGGTCTTGGTGGTCCTTTCCTGACCCAATATTTGGAACTCAGTGTTTCATCAGATGCGGGAGGAAAACAGAATTGCAGGAAACCCGTATGATCTCAGTGAGAGTGTGCAAACTCTGCAAGACAGTGCCCAAGGTCAGGATTAAACTTGGGTTCCTGGGGCTGCGAGACAATCTCAGCCTGATGGGAACATGCTACGTACACTTTTGATGGCGTCTATATATAGACTGCAGCTGCTGTAAATGGATAACTTATTATTATATAGATTATAGCTATGTGTTCTTTTGATCACTGTGGGTATTGAGATAAACATGGGGAGGGGAATAACACATACTATTGTGAGTTGTTGATTCTAGGTTAGGATTCTGCAGGCATTTTCTCTTGTCTTTTTAGAGGTGGTGCATTAGAAATCATTTCCAACCCACACCGTCATCCAACACTAGTAGAGAATGCTGGATATCACTGATATCCCCTTATTCCACATCCCAACTCCCCATGTGCCCTGCCACTTTGACCACAAACTCAGGAAAGGCCTTTGGGGTTTTTGTGTGATTGATGCTGGGGTTTCAGAGAAAGTAGCACGAAGGCTGCATTGTGCTGCTTTAGCTCAGCAGACAGTGGGCAGGTTTTAACCCAGCAGACAGAGGACAGGCTTTAGCGCAGAGTGGAGAATGGATGTTTCCTATCGTGGGATAGTCTAGGACCAGATGGCACAGCCTCAGAAGAGTGGGATGTTCATTCAGAACAGAGTTCAGGCTGAATTTCTTTAGCTAAGAGTGGTGAATCTGTGGAATTCTGAAGACCATAAGACAAAGGAACAGAATTAGGCCATTCAGCCCATTGAGCCCATTGAGTCTGCTCTGCCATTCCATCATAGCATAAAAAGAAGCGGTTCCAATACTGACCCTGAGGAACACCACTAGTCACTAGCTGCCAGCCAGAAAGGGCCCCTTTTATTCCCACTGGCTATCTCCTGCCTGTCACAAAGTGAAGACAGGTGCAAAGTACCCATTAAGTTCATCTGCCATTTCTTTTTCCCTCATTACTATCTCACCAGCATCGTTTTCCAGTGGTCCACTATCAACCCTCACCTCCCTTTTACTCTTTATATAACTGAAAAACGTTTGGAATCCAGCTTTTATATTATTGGCCAGTTCGCCCTTGTATTTCATCTTTTCCCTTCTTATGGCTTTCTTAGTTGCTTTTTGTTGGATTTTAAAAGTTTCCCAATCATCCAACTTCCCACTCACTTTTGCTACCCTATATCCCCTTTCCTTGGCTTTTATGCCGTCCTTAACTTCCCTTACCAGCCACGGTTACCTCGCCCTGCCATTTGAGAACAACAACTTCTGTGGGACGTATCTATTCCTAGAAACTTCAGTCGTCTCTACTCTGCCGTCATCCCTGCCAGTATCCTCCTCCAATCCACCTCAGCAAGCTCCTCTCTCGTTTTGATAGGTGGCTGTGAAGGCCGGGTGATTGGGTGTACTTAAGGCAGAGATGATAGGTTCTTGATTAGTCAGGGCATGAGAGATTACAGGGAGAAGGCAAGAGAGTGGGTTTGAAAGGGAAAATGATGAGCCAAGATGAGATGGCAGAGCAGACTCAATGGGCTGGATGGCCTAATTCTGCTCCTATCTCTTATGGTCTTAGGGAAATCTTGATTAAAGCCAGGACAGCAACTTTAGTCCTAATGCAGGGTCTTGACCCAAAATGTTGACAGTTCCTTCCTCCTCCCAAATGCTTCCCTTCCCACTGAGCCCTGTAGCAGACTGTTTGTTGTTGTACATGATTTATTTTTGCAACATTCAGTGGCTAACGTTGGTTCCTACACATCCTTTCCCAGGGAAATGGAGGGAAACATATTTCGGCTTGGAATGCGCTTGGAGGATATGAGGGAGCAGATTGACCAGGTGCCTGAGACCAGTGCCCTGACAGACCATAGTTCCGATGATGGCGTGAATCCTAGCTCATGGATCACCAGAAGACCAGCCCCACAACCATGCAGACCAGTGCCAATAGTACAGCCTCCAAAACCTGTGCTTCAGACCACAGCAGACACAGAGCAGAACCCCAAATGTCAGGTAGGACTTGGAACTCTGTTCTAATGCTGGAACCTTCAGCCAAGGCCATCAATCTTTATGATTATGATTATGAAGATACGTAGTCCTCTTTTATTGTCATTTAGTAATGCATGCATTAAGAAATGATACATTATTTCCTCCACTGTGATATCACAAAAACACAGGACAAACCAAGACTGAAAAAACTGGCAGAACCACATAATTATAACATATAGTTACAAACAGTGTAACAATACCATAACTTGATGAAGAAGTCCATGAGCACAGTAAGGTTCAAAGTTTCTCAAATGTCCCACATCTCACGCAGACAGGAGAAGGAAGAAAAACTCTCCCTGCCATGCCGACCACAATCTGACTCTGAGTCATCCGAAAACTTCGAGCTCTGATCAGCTCTCCGACACCGAGTACTGAGCGCCATCTCTGTCTGAACGATTCGACCTCCTTCTCGATCGCCAAAAGCAGGCAAGGCCGGGGATTTTGAGGCCTACTCTCCGAAAGATTCCCAACCACACAGTAATGACAGCAGCGAACGGGCATTTCAGAAATTTCTCCAGATGTTCCTCTGTGCTTTCACGTCCATTCTCCATCAATCTTTGTCCACAATCCTGAACCAATTTACACTGGTCCATTTGTTTGCCCCACCCTTCCTCGCCATCAACATCACTAGACCCTGAGTGGACTGGTAGATATCATTTGGAAAGTTCCTCAGCTA
Organism: Mobula hypostoma; assembly: GCF_963921235.1. NCBI lineage: Eukaryota > Metazoa > Chordata > Chondrichthyes > Myliobatiformes > Myliobatidae > Mobula > Mobula hypostoma. The sequence goes on along the minus strand of NC_086117.1, from coordinate 923,687 downwards.
ATTGCTGATATTTGACCGTCTGTCCTCATGTGTTTCCATTTCCACTACAGGTGATGCCTGTGAATACCTGTAACCAAATCATTCTGTACAGCTTTTATCTCCTTAACTTCACAGGAAAGTACATACACAGAGAGAGTGCTGCGATGACTCACTCTCTGGTTGTGTGGTGGTAGCTTGTGAGGGGATGTTTAGTAGATTTGGGTAACTATGTCCTTTATCTATCTTGTCTTAGATAGGCAAATGGGTGAATGAAAAATGGAGAACTACATGGGAAGGAAGGTAAAGATTACTCTTAGAATAGGTTAAAATGTTAGCACAACATTGTGGGCCAAAGAGAATGTATTGTGCAGTACAACTGTACATTTACAGTCTAGAGTTTAGCAGAGCAGAGGGAGATCTCGTTGAAATTTTCATTCAGTTGAAGAGGGTGAACGCATGGGGGATATTTTAGGGGTCAGGAGTCCAGAGCCAGGGACCATAGGCTCAGACTAAGAATTCAGCTGTTTGGCACTGAAGTGCAGAGGCTTAGGCTTAGGCTACTGAACCTCAATCATTGAGTTCCCTTAAAACAGAGATTGATAGACTTCTGCACTTGGAAACCGAGTGCAGGAAAATGGCTCTGAGGTGGTCGATCAACCATGATCTTGTTGAGCAGAACAAGTTCAAAAAGCTGGGTAGATCCTTTGCTCCTATTTTACAGACAATGCCAAGTTTTCTACACCAGCTTCACAATAAACAGCAGCCAAACTGCTTTAGAGAATTGTTATTAAATGCTGAATTTAAGGGAGGTACCAAATCAAAACCACAGAAATTCTACAGGTGCGGGAAATCCAGAGCAACGCACACAAAATGCTAGAGGCACTCAGCAGGTCAGGCAGCATCCAGATCCCATGCAAGATCATTCAGAGAGTAAGGAGGATTGGGTTTCAAAGGGACCTTGCTTTGTGGATCCAGAATTATCTTGCCCACAGAAGGCAAAGAGTGGCTTTAGATGGTTCATTTTGTGCACGGAGGTCAGTGACCAGTGGTGTTCCACAGGGTTTTGTTCTGGGACCCCTCCTCTTTGTGGTTTTTATATATGACCTGGATAAAGAAGTAGAAGAGTGGGTTAGCAAGTCTGCTGATGACACAGAGGTTGCGAGTATTGTGGATAGTCTGCAGGGATGTGAAAGGTTACAGATGGATATCAATAGGATGCGGAACTGGGCTGAGAAGTGGCAGATGGAGTTCAACCCAGTTAAGTGGGAAGTGGTTCAATTTCATAGGTCAAATTGGAAGACAGAATATGATATTAATGGTAAGACTCTTGGCAATATGCAGGATCAGTGAGATCTTGGGGTTCGTGTTCATAGGACACTCAAAGATGCTGTGTGGGTTGACAGTGTTGTTAAGAATGCATATGGTGCGTTGACAGTCATGAACTGTGGGATTGAGTTCAAGAGCAATGAAGTAATGTTACAGCTATATAAGACCTTGGTCAGACCCTACTTGGAGTACTGTGATCAGTTCTGGTCACCTCGCTACAGGAAGGAAGTGGATACTAGAGAGAGAGTGCAGAGGAGATTTACAAGGACGTTGCCTGGATTGGAGGGCGTACCATATGAGTAAAGGTTGAGTGAACTTGGCCTTTTCTTGGAGCGACAGAGGTTGAGAGGTGACCTGATAGAGGTGTATAAGATGATGAGAGGCATTGATCATGTGGATAGCCAGAGGCTTTTTCCCAGGGCTGAAATAGCTAACACGAGTGGATATAGTTTTAAGTGCTTGGATGTAGGTACGGGGGTGATGTCAGAGGTAAGTTTTTCATACAGAGAGTAATGGGTGTTGGCATCAGTGGTAGAGACAGATACAATAGGGTCTTTTAAGAGACTCAGATAAGTACATGGAGCCTAGAAAAATATAGGGCTATGCGGTAGGGTAATTCTTTGCAGTTTCTATGGTTGGTTACATGGTCGGCACAACATTGCGGGCCGAAGGACCTGTGTAATGTGCTGTAGATTTCTATGTTCTATGTTCTATGTCCTGGAAAGGAAGGCCTAGTTCTGGGAACAGATGGAGTGGACACGAAGGAATTGAGAAAAGGGAACAGCACTTCTACAGGAGACATGGTGGGAAGTGGCACAGACAAGATAACGTGGAAGCTGGGAGTCTTACAAAAGACGTTGGTTGACAGTTTGTCTCCAGAGATGGAGACAGAGAGATCAACAAAGGGGAGGGAGTTGTCAGAAATTTGACCAAGTGAATTTAAGAGCAGGGTGGAAATTGGAGGCAAAGTTGATGAAATTGATGAGCTCTGTATAGGTGCATGAAACTGCACCAATGCAGTCGTTAATCGAGCAGAGGAAGAGTTGGAGAGCATCACCAGGGAAGGCTTGGAGCATGGACGTAGCCAACAAAGAGGCAGGCATAGCTGGGGCCCATGTGGGTGCCCATAGCTGTCCCTCAAATCTGGGGAAAGTGGGAGGAGCCAAAGGAAAAATTGTTAAGGACGAGGGCCAGTTCTGCCAGTCAGAGGAGGGTGGTGGTGGAGGGGAACTGGTTGGTTCTTTTATTGAAAAAGAAACAGGAAGTTTTAAGGCTTTCTTGATGAGGGATACAAGTGTATAGGGATGTTACAGCAGGAACATATTGGAGGTCTTCAGTGGAACAGGGAGAAAGGAGATATTGGGAAGTCTGTGTTACCTGTGGTTGTACAAGAGGCAAGAGTACAGAAGGGTAACAAATGTACAGTTTGCTGGGATGAGGTCCAGCAGAGGAAGAATGTTCTGCAAAAGGACATATGAATGTCAGAAATCTCAGGGTTATTGAAAGGCAGTAAAGCTCAGTTCTGATTTCCTGGCTTGTCCCTATATCCTTTCATTCCAATGATATCCAGAAAAGTTATCAAATGGCAGTTATGGCCAAATTTCTAAAACAGAATACCATTCCTGATGATGTTTTGGGCCAAAACCCTTCAACTCTTTATTCCCCTCCATCAGGGGTTCCTAACCTTTTTTGTGTCATGGACCAATACCATTAGGCAAGGGGTCCATGGACCCCAGGTTAGGAACCCTGCCCTCTATAGATACTGTCAAACCTGCTGAGTTCCTCCAGCATTTTGTGTGTGTTACTCTGGATTTCTAGCATCTGCAGAATCTCTTCTGTTTGTGGCAAACAAACCCAGTTACTTATCTCAAAACTTGTTCTGTGGCTTCCTACACATGATGGGGCAAATGTTTACCACTATTCTTCAAAAATATTGATTTGTTTTGAAACCCTCTTTGATATACTGAGGATGTGCCAGATGCTAAATAAATGCAAATTCTTGCTTTTTTCCATAATACCAAAGTGTTTATTTGCAAGTTTTTAATCATAGATTTATGTTAGCTGGGGTGGAATTGCTGAAGCAATGTAACTTATTGAGGGAGCTGAGGGTTTTTAATGTTCACCTCTGGTATTACCCAAAGAGCATTGTTCCTAGTGCGATGTTCCAGCTGGGGAAGGTGGATGTGATGGTGAGCTCAGTGAGCGGGGACAGTGAAGATGAGGATGCCTTTCCTACTACCCTGAAACACAAGAAGATACAATTGGAGGAAAGCCTTGATCAGCTGCTTGACCAGTGAGTATGTCTTCATTAACTAGTTACCAGTGATTACATCATCATTAACTAGTGTTATCTCCTCTTAAAATTACAACAATTCAGACACTGTGATAATCTCTAAATAGAGTATCACAAATCACCAGCAGTGAATTACAGTCAATGGTACTTGGCACAGTTATGTCAGGACTATGATAATTATGATATTATGATAATTGTGATTATTTATAGTATTAATGGTAAGACTCTTGGCAATGTGGAGGATCAGAGGGATCTTGGGGTCTGAGTCCATAGGACACTCAAAGCTGCTGCGCAGGTTGACTCCGTGGTTAAGAAGGCATACGGTGCATTGGCCTTCATCAATCGTGGGATTGAGTTTAAGAGCCAAGGGCAAATGTTACAGCTTTATAGGACCCTGGTCAGAACCCACTTGGAGTACTGTGCTCAGTTCTGGTCGCCTCACTACAGGAAGGATGTGGAAACCATAGAATGGATGCAGAGGAGATTTACAAGGATGTTGCCTGGATTGGGAAGCATGCCTTATAAGAATAGGTTGAGTGAACTCGGGCTTTTCTCTTTGGAGCAACGGAGGATGAGAGGTGACCTGATAGAGGGGTATAAGATGAGAGGCATTGATCATGTCGATAGTCAGAGGCTTTTTCCCAGGGCTGAAATGGCTAGCACGAGAGGGTTCAGTTTTAAGGTGCTTGGAAGTAGGTATAAAGGGGTAATGTCAGGAGTGTGTGGAATGGGTTACTGGCGACGGTGGTGGAGGCAGATACAACAGGGTCTTTTAAGAGACTCCTGGACAAGTATATGGAGCTTAGAAGAATAGAGGGCTATGGGTAACCTTGGGTCATTTCTAAGGTAAGGACATGTTCAGCACAGCTTTGTGGGTTGCATTGTGCTGTAGGTTTTCTATGTTCTATGATATTGCTTCACCTCGCTGTGCTTAGATCTAATGGAATCTTGCTTAATTGACCTTTTAGTTTTAATTTGAGATTCTAAACCCAGGTGAAGCAGAGGTTTTTCATTATTCTCTGCTGTCGCACCCCAATCACAGAAACCGGGCTTTCCACCCATCATGCCCACATGAACCATTAAGTGCCTGTATGTAGTGATCGCATTTCACAGCCCCAGTGGCATGCAGCCTAGTATGTACTGACGATTCAAGTGCTCGTATCAATACAATGTCATGGCAGTGCTTGCATCTACCACCCCCTGACAAAGCATATTCCAGATTCTGACCAGCCTCTGGGTAAAAACTTTCTTCTTGACATCTCCTTGAAACCCCTTACCCTTTATCCTTAATCTCTGCCCTCCAGTGCTAAACATCTCTGCAGTGAGAAAAAGGTTCTTACTTTCTAACCTGCCTATGTCCCAATGTGCTTCACAGAATTGGGGCACCATGGTAAGGCAGCAGTTGGTGCAATGCTATTACAGCTTATGACATTAGAGTCTGGAGTTCCAGTGTTCTCAGGAAGCAAGTTTGTATGTTCTTCCCATGAGTGTGTAGATTTCCTCTGGATATTCTGGTTTCCACCCACAGTCCAAAGATGTACTGGTTTAAATCAGGCTAGGAGGGTAGGGTGTCAGGATGGGTGACCAAAGCTCACCAGAAAGATGGAGTTTACTGAATGCATGTGTGGAGAGCGCGGTGGGAGACAGAGCGGTGAGAAATAGGGAAGTGCAAGAGACCAGAACGAGAAAAGATTCTAGAGTGTCCGGAGAAGATTACAGAACAAGTCAGAGGTGAGAATCTGGAGGAACTTAAATGAAATGACGAGAATTTTAAAATCAAGGTGTTGCTTAATAAGAAATCAGAATCAGGTTTAATATCACCAGCCTATATTGTAAAATTTGTTGTTTTTGCAGCAGCAATAACTTGCAATGCTTAATAATAAAAAACTATGAATTACGGTATTGTGGTAAACCATATATATATATGTCGTAACTGGGTTAACTGTCTGGACGTGCCCCTCTGCTGACTGCCCCTGTGGCTCCTCCCACAAATCCCTGAATAAAGGTGATTTTGTTGTCTCCGCCGCATCTTTGTCACATGGTGTGAGCAGAATTATCTGCAGCTTAATGTGAAAAAGACTAAGGAGCTGGTGGTAGACCTGAGGAGAGCTAAGGTACCAGTGACCCCTGTTTCCATCCAGGGGGTCAGTGTGGACATGGTGGAGGATTACAAATACCTGGGGATACGAATTGACAATAAACTGGACTGGTCAAAGAACACTGAGGCTGTCTACAAGAAGGATCAGAGCCGTCTCTATTTCCTGAGGAGACTGAGGTCCTTTAATATCTGTCAGACGATGCTAAGGATGTTCTATGAGTCTGTGGTGGCCAGTGCGATCATGTTTGCTGTTGTGTGCTGGGGCAGCAGGCTGAGGGTAGCAGACACCAACAGAATCAACAAACTTATTCGTAAGGCCAGTGATGTTGTGGGGATGGAACTGGACTCTCTGACGGTGGTGTCTGAAAAGAGGATGCTGTCTAAGTTGCATGCCATCTTGGACAATGTCTCCCATCCACTACATAATGTACTGGGTGGGCACAGGAGTACATTCAGCCAGAGACTCATCCCACTGAGATGTAGCACAGAGCGTCATAGGAAGTTATTCCCGCCTGTGGCCATCAAACTTTACAACTCCTCCCTTGGAGGGTCAGACACCCTGAGCCAATAGGGCTCATAATTTACTGGCATAATTTACATATTACTATTTAACTATTTATGGTTCTGTTACTATTTATTATTTATGATACAACTGTAACGAAAACCACTTTCCCCCGGGATCAATAAAGTATGACTATGACTATGACTATGATCTGCTGTCAGGATGAGGCTTTTCTTTCCAGGATGAAGGAGATGTCTTCCTTTTTTGAAGAAAGGGGCTTCCCTTCCTCCACCATCAACTCTGCTCTTAAATGCATCTCTCCCATTTCCGCCACCCCATTAGGAATAGGGTTCCTCTTGTCCTCACCTACCATCCCATCAGCCTCTGGGTCCAACATATAATTCTCTGTAATTTCCGCCACCTCCAACAGGATCCCACCGCTAAGCACATCTTTCCCTCCCCCCTATCTCTGCTTTCCGCAGAGGTCGCTCCCTACGTGACTCCCTTGTCCATTTGTCCCCCCCATCCCTTCCCACCGATCTCCCTCCCGGAACTTATCCTTGTAAGCGGAACAAGTGCTACACATGCCCTTACACTTCCTCCCTCACCACAATTCGGGGCCCCAGACAGTCCTTCCAGGTGAGGCGACACTTCACCTGTGAGTCAGCTGGGGTGATATACTGCGTCCGGTACTCCCGATGTGGCCTTTTATATATTGGCAAGACCCGACGCAGGCTGGGAGACCATTTTGCTGAACACCTATGCTCTGTCCGCCAGAGAAACCAGGATCTCCCAGTGGCCACACATTTTAATTCCACGTCCCATTCCCATTCTGATATGTCTATCCACGGCCTCCTCTACTGTAAAGATGAAGCCACACTCAGGTTGGAGGAACAACACCTTATATGAACACTGACTTCTCTAACTTCTGTTAATGCCCCACCTCCCCTTCATAACCCATCCGTTATTTATTTATTATTATTATATATTTTTTCTCTCTCTCTCCTTTTTCTCCCTCTGTCCCTCTCACTATACCCCTTGCCCATCCTCTGGGATTCCCCCCTCCCCCTTTCTTTCTCCCTAGGCCTCCTTTCCCATGATCCTCTCATATCCCTTTTGTTAGTCCTGACGAAGGGTCTCGGCCTGAAACATCGACTGTACCTCTTCCTAGAGATGCTGCCTGGCCTGCTGCGTTCACCAGCAACTTCTTTGTGTGTTACTGGCAGATGTTGAAGGGTGTGAGGGAAGAGAAGTTAGTGCTGTTACTATTTCAAGGGAGAAGATGTTCAAAATGCTGAAAGACCTAAGGGTACATAAGGCACCCAGGCCAGATAAACTGAACCCTAGGGTTCTGAAAGAGGTAGCAGTCAAGATTATGGAGTCATTAGTAACGATCTTTCAAAACTCATTGGACTCTGGACTGGAAAACTGCAAATGTCACTTCATTCTTTAAGACAAGAGGAAGGCAGGAGAAAGGAAATTATAGACAAGTTAGCCTGACTTCAGTGGTTGGGAAGATGTTGTAATCAATTGTTAAGGATGAGGTTATGGAGTACTTGGTGACATAGGATAAAGTTAGCATGGTTTCCTTAAGGGAAAATCTTTCCTGATGAACCTGTTGGAATTCTTTGATGAGATTACACATAGGATAGATAAAGGGGATGTAGTAGATGTTGTATATTTGGACCTTCAGAAGGCCTTCAACAAGGTGCCACGCATGAGGCTAATTACCAAGATAAGAGCCCATGGTATTACAGGAAAGTTACTGGCACGGTTAGAGCATTGGCTGATTGGTAGCAGGCAGCAAGTGGGAATAAAAGGATCCTTTTCTGGTTGGCTGCTATTGACTAGTGGTGTTCCACAGGGGTCAGTGTTGGGACCGCTTCTTTTTATACTGTTTCTCAAATATTTAGATGATGGAATAGATGGCTTTGTTGCCAAGTTTGCAGATGATACAAAGATTGATGAAAGGGCAGGTCGTGTTGAGAAAACAGGTAGGCTGCAGGAGGACTTAGACAGATTAGGAGAATGGGTAAGAGAGTGACAAATGAAATACAATGTTGGAAAATGTATGGTCATGCAGTTTGGTAGAAAAAAATAAATGTGCGAATTGGGATAAAATCCCAAAATCTGAGATGCAAAGGGACTTGGGAGTCCTTGTGCAGAACACTCTAAAGGTTAGCTTACAGGTAGAGTTGGCGGTGAGGAAGGCAAGTGCAATGTTAGCATTCATTTCAAGAGGTCGAGGATACAAGAGCAGGGTTGTAATGCTGAGGCTTTATAAGGCACTGGTGAAGCCTCAGCTTGAGTATCGTGAACAGTTCAGGACTCTTCATCTGAGAAAAGATGTGTTGACATTGGAGAGGGTTCAGAGGAGATTCATAAGAATGATTCCGGGAATGAAAGGGTTATCATACGAGGAACATTTGATGGCTCTGGGTCTGTACTCGCTGGAATTTAGAAGGATGAGGGGGAATCTCATTGAAACCTTTTGAATGTTGAAAGGCCTAGATGGAGTAGATATAGAAACAATGTTTCCCATGGTGGGGGAGCCTAGGACAAGAGGGCACTGCCTCAGGATAGAGAAGCATCCATTTAAAACAGAGATGCAGAGAAATTTCTTTAGCCAGAGGGTGGTGAATTTGTGGAATTATTACCATGGGCAGCTGCGGAGGCCAGGTTGTTGGGTGTATTTGAGCTTGATGGGTTCTTTATTGGACATGGCATTAAGGATTATGGGGAGGGGGCCGGGGAGTGGGGCTGAGGAGGGGAATAATGGATCAGCCGTGATTGAATGGCGGAGCAGACTTAATGGGCCAAATGGCCTAATTCTCGATATCTTATGGTGTTATAGCTAAATAGCCTAATTTTGTTTTAATGTCTTATGGCCTTATGGCCTCTGAGACAGAGATTACAGGGTCACTAAGTGCTGCAGGGATCCTCATAGCTGTAGTTTTTATTCCCCCAATGCGGAGGAGAGAGCACAGGTGTAGCGGACATTGAAAGAGTGAGGGAGAAGCTTCCCAGGCATACCTGAGTCAACAAAGGCAGGAGCTGAGGTGAGTGATGTTGCAGAGGTGGAAGCAGGCAGTGTTTGTGATGGAGCAGGTGCCCAGTCTGGGGTCAAACAGGTAATGCTTCAGGACACTAACCCTATGGTGTCTGCATTTCACATTTCCCACAGCACACCACTGATCTGATGTTTTTAGCAAGGTGTCACAACTGAAGGACAATATTTTCCTGCACTTTGACACTACAATCTTCTCAAATGGATGTGCTGAGTCGCTGATTGACTCTGGTGATATGTAATATTCTGACTTTTTACAATTTTCCTTTTTCAATAATCTTCACTTATAAATAATAATTTTTAAATCTTCGATTCTTTGTGGTCTTTTTGAACTGAAGCAGAAAAGTGAAGTAATTTTTCCATTACAGACTACAGTGTGACTTGCACAGGATTCAGTATTCTGCGCTACAGGGAGCAGGCATCAAAACTCCAGGCAATTGGAGGCAATAGCTATAAAATGGGGGAGACATCACATTCACAAATCTCTTATCCTCGCGATTCTCCAAGTTTCGGAGCTTTTGGTTTTGTGACAGTTTATAATCACTTCCTCTTTTAGTAAGCTAAACATCTGATTTGATTTGTTGTTGCCAGATGTGGAAGTTTCAAGGATCTGCCTCTGTCACTGGATTTCAAAAAGGCGGGACAAGTCCCTGAATCCCCACCCCCACCCCCAAAAGCATTTGGCCAGGAAGTGGAGAGAGTGAATCAGATGAAGGAGGAAAGGATGAGAGCTTCTTACAGTGATATGGATGTAGATAGCAGGAAGACCCCTGAGCCGTGAGTAGTGGAGTGTGAAAAAGCTGTTTTTATAGCTTACTACTTACCTAGCAGTCAATTTATGGAATGTTATATAAAATTATTGTTGAAAGACCCATTGATAACGCACAGAGTTGCATGAAATTTTCCCAAATTTTCTGGAGGTTAATGATGTTTTCTTCGCTTTAAAAAGGAGGCAACCAATGGAAATGCAAAAAATGTTCTGCAGTGGTTATAAGGAATCACAACAGTCTGTTCTAGATAGAGGCCAGATGCCCCCCAGCGTCCAATCCTTCCAATCACGCACCATGTCTGCAGACCTGACAGAAGCATACTTGACTGAAGGGACGGCTCCTTCACCTGGCAAGAGTGACACTCGTGTGGATGGAATTGTCTCTCCAGAACTTGAGTCTTGCAAAACACTTTTCCAAGTGGCTGCAGTCCCACCAGAGGTAACTACACAGTAGAATGGTTAATGTCTGAGAAGAATTTGGTTCAGGGTTGACATGCAGATTCAATGTTATTTTCTTTCCAAAAGTAACCACTCCAAAGGGTTAAAGTGGTTCCAGGAAGCTGTGCTGAAGGCATGGGAAGTATGCATCATGTCAAAGTAAAGAACTCTCATTAGGGCTCCCCATCGTGTGAGAGTCCAGCAGGGTGGAACCAATATAAATGAGAGGTCACCAGTCCTGAGAGCCCCTTGACCTTTAGTTCCTCAGTTTGCATTTGCTCTATGCTTCATCTTTCACATCTACTTCCCCCACTGGGTGGTCAAGCCTGCTGCTTCCTTGTTTCCAAGCAGAAGGTTAAAGCAGGTTACCGTGCAGTAGAACAGCCTACACTGCTAGTGGATGCAGAGGTTCCTCAGTACCCAGAGAAGGGATGAGACACTGAAAGGACAGAATACCCTTGCACTTAACAGACCAAAGGAATTCCTTTCCTCAGCCTGGATCCAGAGCAGGGTCCTAGAATATCTAGTGCTCACTTCATGTTCATTTTGTAGTGCTGAGGGTTAGTTTCTGTTCTATAAGGTGCTCTCGTCCACTCTCACCTATGAAGGTCAGTCACATGATTGAGGAAAATTTATACAGCTTCCTCAGCACTACAATGTAATTGTCATACCGCAGCTGGAAGGGTCAACATTATGACTATTTCCTAGATAGCACTTTGTCTATTGATAGCTCACCCTCAGGAATTATGATGGCAAGAAAGTTTTTTTAAATTCTATCCCACATACACCAGGTACCACTATATACCCCGTCCACTATATACACAGTATGGTATATCCACCACACACTATATACACTGTCCATGATATAAACCATTCACTATATACACCGTATGTTATATCCACCACACACTATATACACTGTCCATTATATACACGTGGCTGAGTGGTTAAGGCGTTCGTCTAGTGATCTGAAGGTCGCTAGTTCGAGCCTCAGCTGTGGCAGCGTGTTTGTGCCTTTGAGCGAGGCACTCAATCACACATTGCTCTAGTCTGTGCGAGGAGTGGCGCCCCACACAGACTTCCAATCTGCGCCTTGTAAGGCATGAAAACGCCCGACGCAGGCCTCTCATGGTCTGAGTCGATGTTCCCTCCCCTCCCTCCCTCCCCATTATATAAACGACTCACTATATACACAATTCAGTATGTACATCGTCTGGTATACGCAATGTCTGCTACGCATCAGAATCTGAATCAGATTTATTATCACTGACATATGAGGTGAAATTTGTTTTCTGGCAGCAAGGCATAAAAATTACAATAAGAAATATGTTAACATTTAAATAAATAGTGCAATAAGAGAGCAAACCAGTGAGGTAGTGTTCATGGGCTCTTGGACGGTTCAGAAACTGATGGCAGAGGAGAAGAAGCTGTTCCTAAAAAGTTGAGTGTACCTCCTCCTCAATGGTAGCAAAGAGCGAGGGAATGTCCTAGAAGATGAGGATCCTTAACGATGGATGCTGCCTTTTGAAGATGACCTTGATGGTGGGGAAATTGGTGCCCATCATGAAGCTGGCTAACTTTGTAATTCACTGCAGCTTTTTCCAACCTTGCGCATTTGTACCTCTGTACCAGACAGTGATACAACCAGTCAGAATACTCTCCAAAGGTACATATGCAGAAATTTGCTAGAGTCTTTGATAACATACCAAATCTCCTCAAAATCCAAATGAAACACATTGGTGCACCTTCTTTATAATTTCATGAACATGTTAGACCCAGGAACTTGAAACAATTCACCCTTCCTACTGCTGATTCCTCAATGAGGACTGGTGTGTAAATTACCCCTCCTGATAGTCAGTGTAATTCCATTGTCACGCTGAAGGTCGGTGTAATTCCATTGTCACGCTGATGGTCGGTGTAATTCCATTCTCACGCTGATGGTCGGTGTAATTCCTTAGTCACGCTGACGGTCGGTGTAATTCCATTCTCACGCTGACGGTCGGTGTAATTCCACTGTCACGCCGACGGTCGGTGTAATTCCACTGTCACGCCGACGGTCGGTGTAATTCCACTGTCACGCCGACGGTCGGTGTAATTCCACTGTCACGCCGACGGTCGGTATAATTCCACTGTCACGCTGACGGTTGGTGTAATTCCATTCTCACGCCGACGGTCGGTGTAATTCCATTCTCATACTGACGGTCAGTGTAATTCCATTCTCACACCGATGTTCTGTGTAATTCCTTAGTCACGCTGATGTTGTTGCGACCCCACTCAACCATCTGATCTTCAGTGCCTATAAAAAGTCTTCACCCCCCTTGGAAGTTTTCAAGTTTACAACGTTGAATCACAGTGGGTTTAATTTGGCTTTTTTGACACAGATTAACAGAAAAGACTTTTTTTTGTCACAGTGAAAACAACTTTCTACAAATTGGTCTAGATTTATCACAATTATTAAACACAGATAATTGATTGCATTTTTACTCACCCTCTTGAAGTCAGTATTTAGTAGATCCACCTTTGACAGCAATTACGGCCTGAGTCTGTGTGGATAGGTTTCACACAAACAAGAGAAAATATGCGGATGCTGGAAATCCAAGCAACACACACTAAATGCTGGAGGAACTCAGCAGGCCAGGCAGTATCTATAGAAAGGAGTACTGTTGACGTTCTGGGCCAAGACCTTCATTAGGACTGAGGAGAAAAGATGGGGAGTCAAAGTTAGAAGGTGGGGGGAGGGGAGGAAGAACCACAAGGTGAGAGGTGAAACCAGGAGTGGGGGAGGGATGAAGTAAAGAGCTGGGAAATTCATTGGTGAAAGAGAGATACAAGGGCTGGCGAAGGGGGAATCTGATAAGAAGAGGACAGAAGGCCATGGAAGAAAGAAAAGGGGTAGGAGCACCGGAAGGAGGTGATGGGCAGGTAAGAAAGTGCTCATGCCATCAAGTTGGAGGCTACCCAGGTGGAATTCAAGGTGTTGCTCCTCCAACCTGAGTGTGGCCTCATCGTGTAAGCAGAGGAAGCTAGGCATTGACATGTTGGTATGGGAATTGGAAGTGGAATTAAAATGGGTGGCCATAGGGAGATCCTGCTTTTTCTGGCAGATGGAGCATATGAAGCGGTCTCCCAATCTACATCAGGTCTCACCGATATACTGGAGGCCAGACTGGGAGCACCAGATACAGTAGATGACCCCAACAGACTCAGTGTCACCTCATATGGAAAGTCCGTTTAGGGCCCTGAATGGTAGTGAGGGAGGAGGTGTAACACCTGTCTCGCTTGCAAGGATCAGTGCCAGAAGGGAGATCAGTGGGGAGGGACAAATTACAAGGGAGTCATGTAGGGAGTGATCCCTGTAGAAAGCAGAAAGTTGAGGGGGGTGGGGAAGGAAACGTATACTTGGTGGTGGGATCCCATTGGAGATGGCAGAAGTTACAGAGAATTATGTGCTGGCCACAGAGGCTGATGGATTGGTAGGTGAGGACAAGTGGATCCCTATCTCTACTGGGGTGGCAGGAGGATGGGGTGAGGGCAGACATGCATGAAATGGAAGAGGTACAGTTGAGGGTAGTTTTGATGGTGGAGGAAGGGAAGCTTTCTTTGAAGAATTCCTTAGTTCTGAAATGAAAAGCCTCATCCTGAGATTAGATGCAGCAGAGACGGAGGAATTGAGAGAAAGGGATGACATTTTTGCAAGTAACAGGATGGGAAGAGATATAGATCAGAAGTCTGACAGATGCCTCCTGGCAAATTCTAGCCGAGATTTCACGTGCGTTTTTTTCAACAGTTGCTTCTCTCTGCCACTCTCCCATGAAGCTGCGACTGGTAAAGCACCTATGCAAGAGTTGTTATATGCGCAGTCTGTCCCATCTCAGCCACTGAGGCTTGTAACTCCTCCAGTCCCCTTCCTGCAAGGTTACTCAGTTTTTGAGGCTAATAGACAATAGGTGCAGGAGTAGGGCATTCGGCCCTTCGAGCCAGCACCGCCATTCACTGTGATCATGGCTGATCATCCACAATCAGTATCCAGTTCCTGCCTTATCCCCATAACCTTTGATTCCGCTATCTTTAAGAGCTCTATCCATCTCTTTCTTGAAAGCATCCAGAGACTTGGCCTCCACAGCCTTCTGGGGCAGAGCATTCCATATATCCACCACTCTCTGGGTGAAAAAGTTTTTCCTCAACTCCATTCTAAATGGTCTACCCCTTATTCTTAAACTGTGGCCTCTGGTTCTGGACTCACCCATCAGCAGGAACGTGCTTCCTGCCTCCAGCATGTCCAATCCCTTAAAAATCTTATATGTTTCAATAAGATCCCCTCTCAGCCTTCTAAATTCCAGAGTATACAAGCCCAGTCACTCCAATCTTTCAACATATGACAGTCCCGCCATCCCGGGAATTAACCTTGTGAACCTATGCTGCACGCCCTCCATAGCAAGAATGTCCTTCCTCAAATTTGGAGACCAAAACTGCACACAATACTTCAGGTGTGGTCTCACCAGGGCCCTGTACAGCTGCAGAAGGACCTCTTTGCCCCTATACTCAATTCCCCTTGTTATGAAGGCCAGCATGCCATTAGCTTTCTTCACTGCCTGCTGTACTTGCATGGTTGCTTTCAGTGACTGGTGTACAAGAACACCTAGATCTCGTTGTGCTTCCCCTTTTCCTAACTTGACTCCATTTGGATAATAATCAGGATGGTCTGCTCTGGGCAGATTTACAGCTGTGCCATATTCTTTCCATTTCTTGATGATTGAATTAACTGTACTCCAAGCGATATTCAGTGACTTGAAAATTTTTTTGTATCCATCTCTTGACTTGTGCTTTTCACAATTGCTTGGAGTGTTCTTTTGTCTTCATAGTGTAATTTTTGCTAGGATATTGACTCGCCAGCAGTTGGACCTTCCAGATACAAGTGTATTTTTCTACAATCAATTGAAACACTGTGACTGAACACAGGTGATCTCCATTGAACTAATTATGTGACTACTGGCCGCACCGGTGATGATTTAGTGTGTCATATTAAAGGGGTGAATACTTATGCAATCAATTATTTTGTTTTATACTTGTAGATAATTTAGATCTCTTTGTAGAGATGTGTTTTCACTTTGACACAAAAAAGTCTTTTTCTATTGATCAGTGTCATAAAGAGCCAAATGAAATTCGTTGTCATTCAATGTTGTAAAACAATAAAACATGAAAACTTCCAAGGGGAGTGATTTCTTTTTATTGGCACTATATCTCACTTCTTTACATCTCCTCATCACCAATTGAGATTCTGCAAACAATTGTGTCATCAACAAATTTATAGATGGTGTTGGAACTGTGCCTGGCCACGCTGGATGTAGAGAGAGTAGAGTAGTGGGCTAAGCACACATCCTTGAGGTGCGCCAGTGTTGATTGTCATTCATAAGGATATTTCATTACCAAACAGCTCTGGCTGTCATATCCCAGTGAGAATGTCAAGGATTCAGTTAAAAGGGAAATACAGAGGGAGGAATATATCCACTGTATAATTTGTTTTATTCTCTGTCACTTTGTTCTCTGTTCTTCTGTTGACGCTGCACCCTCCTGAGCTATTGTAGCCAGGAGAACTAATTTAACAATGTATCCTAAATTTGTATCCCGTGACTCATTGGCACTGTAAGTTATATATCAGTGATGCCTCAAAGCCATTTTCCTGACATTAACTTACTAATCAAATTTATTTAAAAAGCTTCCCAATTGTTGAAAGTTAAATGCTAGGGACACAGAAATATAAATCACAAAGCAAAAATGTTACCAGTCCTGTGTGTTATAGCAGGGTACAGAAACCCACCAATTGGACAGTTTCCATGACACTGTCAGGAAAGGGTGTAGCCCTAGGCTGTTCAAAGGTATTTGAGTTTTGGAGCCCTCCTCAGTGGAACCAATAGCTGGCCATTTCCTTCTATTGAACATATTTAAGGACCTCATGGTACTATAGCAGTTAGTGCAATGATACTACAGCTCAGCACGTCGACATTTGGAGTTCAATTCCATTGTTCTCTGTAAGCAAGTTTATACGTTCCTTCCCATGTGCACAGGTTGACTCCAGGTGATTTGGTTTCCTCCCACAGTCCAAAGACATACTGGTTAGTAGGTTAAAGCTCATTGTAAATTATCCCATGATTAGGCTAGTGTTAAAGCTGTGGGTTGCTGGACGGCACAGCTCAAAGGGCCAGAAGAGCCTGTTCCTGCTGTAAATAATAAATATTAGCATTAATCTTGTCCTGGACTTTGGACACCAACTGTCATTACACTAACATCCACCAGATGGTGCCAGATGTGCAGGCAAGCTGCAGCCCCTTTCCTCATCTCTCTCAGATGTTGCTGTTCATTCCCAGTGACCTGTCTTTATTCCGGCAGATCAAGAGCTGAGGACATTGTAGAGCACATTAATATCTCAGAGTGAAATCTCAATGAGATTTTAGTCCCATGGAATTAATTTAAGCGGCTTTATGACGCTCTGGAATGTAAAGGTGATGTACTCCTTGTGGTGAAGAAATGCGCAGATGACCCAGTTTTGAATTGGTATTGGTTTATATATTGTCAGATGTACTGAGATACAGTGAAAAGCTGGTCTTGCACACTGTTCGTACAGATCAGATCATTACACAATGCATTGAGCTAGGACAAGGTAAAGCAATAACATTGCAGAATAAAATGTTAATTCCATTGACAAAAATGCAGATTGGAAACTGATGAGTGAGAGTTTATTTTAGAAATTAGTCACAGATTTCAAAATGTATTGAGCTGAGAAATGAGGCTCCAATTGTGCCTCTCACAAGCAAAGGGGCCTCTCCAAATTCCTCCAAGACTGGAAATAAACAAAGAAAATGCTGGAAGCTCACCAGTTCAGCCAGCATCTGGAGACAGAGCCCCAGTTAGTATTTCAGGTAATTTTAAAATTCCATTCAGATGAAAGGATCTTTGAACGAAACTGTTATCCCATCTTCCCCTGTTAATGCTGTTTGACAACTAGGTCCAGCAATTTCTACCTTAATTTCTGATATAGGGAATCAGAAGTTTTTGTTTATTGAACATTACTTAGACCACACACATGCAAAGGTGTGTATGAATGCATGGTGTGTGTGTGTGTGTGTGTGGGCCTTTAATGTATTTGCAAGTAAACGGGTGTGACACTGTACACACATATATGTAAGTATATATGTGTAATACATATTTTTGGTTACATGCATGCTAAACACGTGTTTGTGTGCACACTTATGTCAGCTCTATTCATTAACTTTGTTGGAACAGTGGAAGAACATTAGGGTTATTGTATTTTTCTGACCTCCCTCAGTAAGGTCAGCCTGGTCCAGCAACCTCTCAGTAAGTGGGTAATCTCTCTCATAGGGGATCAAGGGCAGTCCAGTGTTTTCTTGGGAACGGTTCATGTCCACTCCTCCAGCCTGTCCAACCACTCAGTGAGAACAGGGCCGACCTATGATCAAATCTCCTCAGTCCCTCGGTAAGCAGTTTTGCAAACCTCTTTTTATTTTTCAGGAACGCATTATTTCTCCAGAGACAGACAGCGGGTTTGTGGGCTCAGAAGTCAGCCGGATCACACCAGCCATCCGTTCTCCTGAACGTCATCACCCTCTCAGCAGGTACTCATAAAATATTGTACACACGCAAAAGGCTTTGTTTCATGTGTGGATGCCAGACCATTAGAGATTCAAACAGCACAGATGAAAGCTGAAAAATCTCAACAAGTAGGGCTGGAAAATGGGCAGATGGTGTTTTGGGCTGAGACTCTTCGCTTGGTCCATTTCTTCCACAGATGCTGTCTGACCTCTGAGTTTCTCCAGAATTTTGTGCATGTTGCTCCAGGTTTCAACCTCTGAGGTCTCTGGTGTCTGTTACATCATCCATTCTAACCACTGCAAGGTTCTTGCTATTGGCATAATGTTCCCAGCACATTGGCTTAAGCCAAATTTGAGTCAATTAATAGAATTTACCAAAAAGGCAAAGGGTAAAACCTTTTGACAAACATGCACAACTTGCTGGAGGAACTCAGTAGGTCAGGCAGTATCTATGGAGGGGAATAGACAGTCAACATTTTGGGCTGAGATCTTTCATCAGGATTCGCACCAGACCTGCATGAGAAATGTTTGCATTTTGTGTGTGTTGCACTGGATTTCCATCATCTGCAGAATTTCTTGTGTTTGATATTCTGGCAAAGAAAGTTCAATCAGACTCATCGGCAGCCCATTGGGCCACAGTCAGAGAGAGTGCACAAAGGCACTTTGGAAACAGAGATTGGAGATGGGCTCCAAGTTTAATGTTTTAAATTTTCAGACAATTAAGTCTCATTATTATGTACTTAAAAGAGCTGTTTGAGCAATGAGCAGCTGAAGATGGAGTGTAGACCCCTGGCCAGGAGGACAGACAACACTGCGAGATGGCCATATTGATATGTGGTAGAGAGAGAGGGAGGGAAGGGCCTCCCACGGTTCCCCTAAGTATCTGAACTCTTCATACTCAGGGCTGTAGGCAGACTGTACCTCTGAACAGCATGTGCTAATACTGCTGTCAGTGCAGAGAATCACATCACTTGAGACAATGGAGAGTCATTGACATTAGGTTTAGTTAGATAAGCAGAGTGACTTACTACATCTCTGAACAAGTGAGTTCCAGTATTTACTTTTTCCCACCACAGATCTCCAAGCCAGAGAGAAACATTACTGAAATCTCCCCCAGGAGGAGTGGCACGACCTAAGCAAGCCCTCAGCTCTCAGGAGGCTCCTCAGAGAGGCATGAACCACCACTTCACCATCAGCCAGAACCGACAGGGATGGGGAAATATTGTCCAAGGAGGTCATTCCCAAACCAGCTCTCCACAGCTCTGCGCTGGCAGCACAATCAGTGAGTTCGAGCAGGACACCTTCATCAGTAAGTGAAATGTTTCTTTGATTTGATGGAAGGGGTCCGTGGTACTGGAAACTGACATTGGGAAAGAGTGGGGGATCATGTGCCGACCAAATCAAACCAAACCAAAAAGAAGTCTCACATTTTGTACTTAACCAGAAGGGGACCGGCATTCTTGTGAGGTGGCTTAAACATAGTTGGCAGGGGAAGCAGGCTCTCTGATGCCATTTGCAGATAGATCTTAATGAATTAGAGTCATAGAGGAGTATAGCACATAAACAGGCCCCTCGGCCCATCTAGTTCATGCTGAGCCAAGTAAACTGTCTACACTCATCAACCAGCACCAGGACCTTACCCCTACCAACCACATACCTATCCAAGCTTCTTTAAATGTTGAAATCAAGCTCACATAGCCAACTTGGCAGCAGTTTCACACTCTCACGATCCTCTAGAAGAAGATGTTTCCCCTCATGTTCCCCTTAAACTTTTCACCTTTCACCCTTAACCCATGACCTCCAGTTGTAGTCCCTTCCAACCTCAGTGCAAAAAGCCTGCTTGCGTTTACTCTGCCTATACCCCTCATAACTTTGTATATATCAAATCTCCTCTCAATCTTCTACATTCCAAGGAATTAAGTCATAACCTATTCAATCTTTCCATATAACTCTGGCCTTCCAGATCTGGCAATGTCCTTGTAAATTTTCTCTGTACTCATTTATACCTTTCCTGTAGATAGATGACCAAAACTGTATCCAATACTCAAAATTAGACCTCACCAATGTCTTATGCAGCTTCAACCTAATAACCCATTTCTCGTACTTAATACTTTAATTTATGAAGGCCAATGTGCCAAGAATTTTCTTTATGACCTTATCAACCTTTGACGCCACTTTCAAAGAATTATGGACCTGTTTTCCCAGATCACTTTGTTGTAGCACACTCCTCACCACTCACTGTGTAAGACCCACCCTGGTTGGTCCTACCGAAGTGCAGCGCTTGCATTTGCCGCATTCAATTCCATCTGCCAATTTTCAGACCATTTTTCCAGCTGGTCCAGATCCCGCTGCAAGCCATGATAGCCTTCCCTGCTGTTCACTTTACTCTCAATCTTGGTGTCATCTGCAAATTTGCTGATCCATTTAACCACATTATCATCCAGATCGTTGATATAAATGACAATTATTGGACTTCATTATGGGACTGGTCTCAGTAGAGTGGGAGTGTGTGTCTGTGAAGATCACCTTGGAAATAGTAACAGTAACTTTGTATATTGATGAGGAGAGGGTTGGACCATAATAATGATCTTTAACTGAGGGAGGTCAAATTCACTGATGTCAGGGGGGCCAGGTAGACTGGAGGGCAGCTACTCACAGGTAAGTCCACACCTGAAGAGTGAGAAACAGGACCAGGCAAAGGTAGACTCGAAGACAGCTATTCATAGGTAAGTCCACCCCTGTAGAGTGAGAAACAGGACCAGACAAAGGTAGAGTAGAGGGCAGCTATTCACAGGCAACTCCACACCTGTAAAGTGAGAAACAGGATCATACTAAGGTAGAGTAGAGGGCAGCTATTCACAGGCAACTCCACACCTGTAAAGTGAGAAACAGGATCATACTAAGGTAGATTAGAGGGCAGATATTCACAGGTAACTCCACACCTGTAAAGTGAGAAACAGGATCATACTAAGGTAGAGTAGAGGGCAGCTATTCACAGGCAACTCCACGCCTATAAAGTGAGAAACAGGATCATACTAAGGTAGAGTAGAGGGCAGATATCCACAGGTAACTCCACACCTGTAAAGTGAGAAACAGGACCAGGCAAAGGTAGACTGGAGGGCAGATATCCACAGGTAAGTCCACATCTGTAGAGTGAGAAGTAGACACAGGAGGAATAACAAGGGTTTAAGGCCAACATGTTTCAGTCAGGAATAAAGGCCAGGGATGACATGTACAAGGTGTCTGGGATGTCAAGGGATATTGAGGACTAGATAAGAGAGAAAAGGAAGCATGAAATCAGGAGGGCTAAAAGAAGGCATGGGGTTGCCCGAGCAGACAAGGTGAAGGAGAATCCTAAGGGATTTTACAGATATGCTGAGAAAAAGGATTGCAAGGGACAAAGTTAGTCCTCGGGAAGATCAGAATGGTAATCCATGTGTGGAGCCAAAAGAGATGGGGGAGATCGTAAATAAATAAATTTTTTGCATCTGTGTTTACTTAGGAGATGGACACAGAGTCTATAGAAGTGAGGCAAAGCAGCATTAACTTCATGGAGCCAGAAGGTGTAGGTGAGGTCCATAACTGAACATTTTTTGCTGCTTTTCACAGGCGAAGCAGGTTTTGTAGTTGGAGAATAAAGTGAGGGAAGACCATAGGACCATAAGCTATACAAACAGAATTAGGCCATTTAGCCCATCGATTCTGCTCTGCCATTTCAGCATAACTGACCAAATTTTCCTCTCAGCCCCAGTTTCTTGTCGTCTCCCCATATTCCTTCATGCTCTGACCAATCAAGAATCCATCAAACTCTGTCTTAAATATGCATAAAGACTTAGCCTCCACAGATGCCTGTGGCAAAGAATTCCACAGATTCACCACTCTCTGGCTCAAGAAATTTCTCCTCATCTCCATTCCAAAAGGACTCCACTCGATCCTGAGGCTGTGTCCTCTGGTCTTAGAGTCTCCTACCATAGGAAACATCCTCTCCACATCCACTCTGTCAAGGCCTTTCACAATTTGATAGGTTTCAATGAGGTCACCCCTCATTCTTCTGAATTCCAGCAAATATAGGCCCATCCTTGCTTTTATATTCTAGTCCTCTTGACATGAATTCTAACATTGTATTTGCTTTCTACACCAGACTCAACCTGCAAATTAACCTTTAGGGAATCATGCACAAGGTCTCCCAATTACCTTTGCTCCTCAGTTTTTTCTCTCCATTTAGAAAAATAGTCAACACTTTCACTTCTTCTACCAAAGTGCATGACCATAAACTTTCCAACACTGTCTTCCATCTGCCACTCCTTTGCCTATTCTCCAATCTGGCTAAATCCATCTGTAGTGTTTCTACTTCCACAAAACTACCTGCCCCTCCACCTATCTTCATATCATCTGCAAACTTTGCAACAAAGCTATCAATTCCATCATCCAAATCATTGAAATGTAACATTAAAAAGAATTGGTCCCAACATAGATCTCTGTGGAACACCACTAGTCACTTGCAGTCAGCCAGAAAAGGCTCCCTTTATTCCCACTCTTTGCCTCCTGCCAATCAGCCACTGCTTTATCCATGCTAGAATCTTTGCTGTAATACCATGGGCTCATAGCCTTGATAAGCAGCCTCATGTCTGGCAACTTGTCAAAGGCCTTCTGAAAATCCAAGTACACAACATTGTCTATACAGCTTGTTATTTCTTCAAAGAATTCCAACAGATTAGTCAGGCAAGAATTTCTGTTGAAGAAACTATGCTGCCTATGCCTATTTTATCATGTGTCTCCAAGTATCCGGAGACCTCATCCTTAATAATCGACTCCAACATCTTCCCAACCACTGAGGTCAGACTAACTGGCCTATAGTTTCCTTTCTTCTGCCTCTCTCCCTTCTTGAAGAGTAGAGTGACATTTGCAATTTTCCAGCCTTCCAGAACCATTCCAGAATCTAGTGATCTTGAAAGGTTATTACTAATACCTCCACAATCTCTTCAGCCACCTTTTTCAGAACCCTGGGGTGTGTACCATCTGGTCTAGGTGACTTATCTACCTTCCTTACCTTACGATTTCCCAAGAACCGTCTCTCTAGTTATGGTAACGTCACACATTTCATGAGCCTTGGCATCTGGAACTTCCATCATACTGCTAGTGTCTTCCACCATGAAGACTGAAGCAAAATACTTATTCAGTTCCTCTGCCATTTCATTGTTCCCCATTACCACCTCTCCAACATTGTTTTCCAGCAGATCAATATCCACTCTCACCTCTCTTTTACACTTTATGTATCTGAAAAAAATTTTGGTATCCTCTTTAATCTTACTGGCTGGCTTACTTTCATATTCCATCTTTACCTTTGAGTGATGAGGTTCTGCATAGGAAGTTCAGGGAGTTAGGTGCTAAGTTAAAGGGCAGGACCTCCAGGGTGTGATCTCAGGAATGCTACTCATACCATGTGCTACTGAGGTCAGAACCAAGAAAATTACACAGTTTAATATGTGGCTAAGGAGTTGGTGTAGGAGGGAGGGCATAAGATTACGTGACTTCCCCCCCCCTCGCTGTTTTGAATGTGTCTGTTTTTGTTTATTAGCCCCAGACGAACGCTGTCTCATTCGGCCGCATCCATGTATGGTTGAATGATGATTAAACTTGATTTGATTTGATTAGTAGGCTGAAAGGTGGGTCCATCTCTGGGGCTGGAAGGGATGTGTTCCAGGCTGCCATGGTGGTTAAGGGAGAACATTACTGGGGCTCTGGCTGGACGTGTGAGGCATCAGACATTAGCAGACCTGGTGTCCATTTTCCCAAAAGGACTTCAAGGAAAACCCATGAGGCTGATACTGTGATAGTGAAGGTAGAGGAAAAAAAATCTGAGAGCACAGATTAATGATCACTAAAAAGGCAGAGACTAATCAGAGACAGCTAATGGCTTCACCAAGGGCATACCTTGTCTGTCCAATTTGATTAAAATCTTTGAAGAATTAGCAAAGTGTATAGGTGAAGGCAGCTCAGTAGATGTATTTTAGTGATGCTTTCAATGAAGTCCTATATGGAAAGCTAGTTGAAAAGGTTAAGACTTGGGATCCAGGCCAGTTTGGCAAACCAGATCCAAACCTTGTCAAGAGGAAAGAGAGAGTTATGTTTTTGGGTTGTTTTTGTGATCAGATATCTGGAATTAGAGGCTATGATTTGTTATTGGTTTATCTCAGGTCACATGGAGTTGGAAGCTGATGGTCTCGGCCCCTGTGCTGGGCAGAGGTGTCAACGTTCGTCTCTGATCTCATCACCTTTAACCTCCCATCCTAAAGTTCAGTACAGTCCCAGCCTTTTGAACATTCGATCAGCAAGAGAGTGAGTAACAATAACAGTCTTGACTTCTTGATATACAAGCCACACATCTGTGGGACTGAATAAATGACAGTCAGGAG
Organism: Mobula hypostoma; assembly: GCF_963921235.1. Lineage (NCBI taxonomy): Eukaryota > Metazoa > Chordata > Chondrichthyes > Myliobatiformes > Myliobatidae > Mobula > Mobula hypostoma. The sequence continues at coordinate 899,192 of NC_086117.1, read as the reverse complement.
ATCATTAAAAATCTGATCTTGATAGAATGAGCAGGTGTCAGCCTGAGCATGGAACATTCTATCATAGTATAGGACCTCTGGCCCACAATGTTGCATTGACCTTTTAACCTACTCTAAGATCAATCTAACCCTTCCCTCCTACAGAGCCCTGCATTTTCCTATCATCCATGTGCCTACTGAAGGATCTCTTAAATGTCCTGAATGTATCTGCCTCTGCCTGTGCGTTCCATGTACCCACCACTCTCCATGTGAAAAACCTACCTCTGACATCCCTCCTATACTTTCCTCCAGTCAGCTTACAATGATGTCCTCTCTTATTAGCTATTTCCACCCTGGGAAAAGCTCGCTGGCTGTCCGCTCAATCTATGCCTCTTATCATCATGTACACCTCTATCAAGTCACGTCTCATCCTCCTCCGCTCCAAAGAGAAAAGCCCTAGCTCACTCAACCTATCCTTATAATCTAATCCAGGCAGCATCCTGATAACTTTCCTCTGCACCCTCTCTAAAGCTTCCACATCCTTCCTATAATGAAGCAACCAGAGATGAACACAATGTGATCTAACAAGGGTCTTATTGAGTTGGCGACTCTTTAACTTAATTCCCTGACCCATGAAGGCCAATGCACCGTACGCCTTCTTAACCATCCTATGAGATTGAGTGTTGGACTGCCCGCCCTGCAGTCAGGTGGGAGGGTGGGAGTGTGTGAGCACGTCAAGCCCAGCAGAGATTCAACAAGATGTTCACCACTTTTGTTGGGGATAATCTGTTGGTGCAGCTCACATCCCATGCATGGACAATAAGGAGCTCATTCAGAAAATCTTGTGTTTTTAAATCAAAAGCACTGAAATAGTCCCTAAATAACTGTGTTCTAACAAGCATCAATTTCTCCAAGCTAATTTCTGGACTGTAATTACTTAGGAAAGTGTTGATACTTTGCTTGCATTCTGTAACCCTTGGCTTCTAACCCTGTGCCTGCAGTGAGCTGATTCAAGCATTGCAAGTAGAGGTTTCACAACTCAGGGAGCGCCTGCAGCAGACTTTACAGAAGCCCCAAGGAGATTCCAAAAGGAATTCACCACCACCCAGACCTCGAAGGCACCTTATTCACCGGCATTCCCTCAGGAGGTCAGTAAGCCCTTAGAGTTACCTCAGAAACCAGTAGATAGTGCAAAGAAACACTGATATCCTGTTTATTTTTGATTGTCTATGCATCCATTATAATGCAAGTGGGGAACTGGACAAAGATGTGCTGGGCAACCTATACCATACGAAAAAATGTTTCCTCATTTCTCCTCTAATCCACGTACCAATTACTTTATGCCTTCTGGTTTTTGATTTCCCCCCCCCCCCAGCCCCAAGGGGAATGATCCTAGATTTGATATGATGGTTGACATTGAGGAGGCACATGGACTGCAGCTGTCCGGCTATTCCAGGCAAAAAATGATCAATGGATCTGAAAGCAGAGAAATGGAGTGTTATGCATTGGGCAAAGTGCAACACACCATAGGAGTGGATAGTAGGTGGGATGATATAGAGAGGTGTAGAGGAGCCTCGAGACCTTGAAGTGTATGCCCAGAGAAAAGGACCAGAGCAAGTTAATCGATCTTTACCTCATGAACAGAGAGGTAACCTACAAGTTGTATGTGATGCCTGACAGGTTGGGATACTGTGAACTGTTCTGGCCGCCATCTTACCAGGAATGTGTATTATCATGGGATATGATGGAGGGGAGATTTACAAAGATGTTGCCAAGTTACAAGGAAAAATTGGATAAGCTCAATTTGTTTGGAAGAGAGGAGACTGAGGGGACACTGACTAAGGCAAAGAAAGGACCCATCTTCTTTAGTAATGATGTCAAAAAGCAGCTGGAGATTTAAACTAAATAGGAGAAGGTCTCTGTCACTGCCCTCTGACCTCCAGTCCCCACCTCTAATCTCCAGTGCCTATCACTGGTTCTGACCTCTGCCCTTTAGTCTCTGAGCTGATTTTTATATGTGTCAAATCCCAAAGCACAGTGTGACTCATCTCAGGCATCACTCTGATTCTCTTCTGAAGGAAACTCTCACAGAAAAGTGAGGAGGAGGGAGAGGGCCAGATGAGCCACAAACCTTCAGCGAGTCACAGCCACTCGACACCAATGCCATACTTCGGATCAGAGCCCGAAATCAGTAAGTGTGCTCGGAGATTTTCATACTAATTAAAGCTCTGTGAGAAAATACCTGACAAAGTGACTTGTTCCTCACAAGGTGTCTACCACCCTCTGCTCACACATCCTGAGTGCCTCTGAGGATAAATGTTCCATTACTTCTACTGCGACTGCACGGTAGTAACACTATTTCAGATCCAGCGACCAAGTTCAGTTCTAGCTGCTGTCTGTGACCACGTAGGCTTCCTCTGGGTACTCAGGTTTCCTCACTCAATCTAAAAATGTACAGGTTAGTGGGTTAATTTCTAAATGACAGTAAACGAGAACTGAGTGTCCTCATAATCTAATCTAATCTAATCTAATTGGTCACATGGATGTAATTGGACAGCACAGACTTATTGGGCCAGAAGGGCCTGTTACCTTGCTGTAATAAAAGGAACAAGAATCTCTGCTCTCAGTTACTGCACCTCAGGTATCAGTGGGTCACCCTACCAGCCGGTCAGTGGGTCAGCAAACTGGCCAGTTAATGGGTCACCATACCAGCCGGTCAGTGTGGGGCCTACTTGCTGTTTTTTTTATGTAGTCACTATATACTTCTGTACCCTGAACACTTCTAACCCCCATCAAGAAGGCCTCAAGGCTCTCTGCTTCTTTCTTGACAAAAGATCCAATCAATCCACCTCCACAAGCTAATTTTCAGTTATCTCGACTATACCTCTTCCCACCCTGTCTCCTGTAAAAATGCAATTCCTTTTTTTCAGTTTCTTTGCCTCCATCAGACACAGCTTTCCATTCCCCGACATCAGAGATGTGCTCCTTCTTTAAAGACAGGGTTTCTCTCTCTCTGCTGTTGATGCTACCGTCACACGCATCTCCTCCATTTCTCGTACATCCACACTCGCCTCATCTTCCCACTGCCTTAATACTGATAAAGTTCCTCTTGACCTTACCTACCATCCTTTCAGCCTTTACATCCAACACATTATCCTTCGCAACTTCCGCCGTCTCCAAAGGGATCCTACCACTAAACATATCTTTACCTCTGCCCCCCTCCCACTTTCTGTAGGGATCACTCCGTCCATGATTCCCTTGTCCATTCATCTCTTCCCCCAATAATCTCCTTACAGGCATTTATCCCTGCAAGAGGCCTAGTACTACACTTGCCCCTACACCTCCTCACTCAGCTCCATTCAGGGCCCCAGACAGTCCTTCCAGGAGAGGCAACACTTCATCTGCGAATCTGCTGGGGTCGTCTATCATGTCCGATGCTCCTGATGTGGTCTCCTCTGCATTGGTGAAACCAGTTATAAAGCACCTCCACATCATCCACCAAAACTTCTCAATGGCCAGACATTTTAATTCTGAGTCCCATTCCCATTCCAACATGTCTGTCCATGGCCTGCTCTTGTGCAAAGATGAGGCTACCCTCAGGGTTGAGAAGCAACACCTTATATTCCACTTGGCTACCCTCCAACCTGATGGCATGAATATCGATTTCTCCTTCTGGTAAACAAATTCCCCCCTCCCCCTTTCCTCTATCCCCCACTCTGACCTTTTCATCTGCCTATTACTTCCCACTGGGTCCCTTCCTCCTTCTGTTTATCCTGTAGTCCACTCTGCTCTCCTATCAGATTTTTTCTTCTCCAAACTTGACCTTTCCCACCCACCTGGCTTCACCTGTCACCTTCCAGCTAGCCTCTTCCCCTCCCCGTACCTTTTCATTCTGGCATCTTCCCCCTTTCTTAGTCCTGAAGAAGGGTCTTGGCCTGAAATGTTGACGGATTATTCTTTTGCACAGATGCTGTCCAACCTGCTGAGTTCCTTCAGCATTTTGTGTGTTAACTGGTTTTATTGTTCGATTTGATATTTGTCATCCCAAACAGTAGCTACCAGTGTAAAGTGATAGAGTCATTGAACACTACAGCACAGAAGCAGACCCTTCAGCCCATCTAGTCCATGCTGAACTATTAATCTGCCTAGTCCAATCGACCTGCACCTGGACCACCATGTACTTACGCAGTGTTGAAATCAAGCCCCTATCCACCACTTCCACCGGCAGCTCAGTCCACACTCTCATCACCCTCTGAATGACACTCACAACACACTGGAGGAACTCAGCAGGTCGGGCAGCATCCGTGGAAACGATGAGTCGATGTTTCGGGCCGGAACCCTTCGTCAGGACCTCTGACCCTCTGAGTGAAGAAGTTCCCTCTCATGTTCCCCTTAAACATTTCACCTTTCCTTTCACCTTTAACTTATGACCTCTCGTTCTAGTTTCACCCACCCTCTGGAAAAAGCCTGCTTTCTTGATGTCCACATGTCCTAACATTGTGGACGTTAAACACCTGTAAGGCAGCTGGGAATTATATAAATTGGGAATTAAAATGGTGATCACGAAAGTACTTAGTAGTTGGTGAATTCACTAATATCCTTCAGGGAAGGAAGTGTACCTACTCCAGCTAATACACAGCTATAGATGAGGAGAGTAATTACCCCCACCCCCACTGGGTGCAGAACAAGCAGCTCTGAACAATACAGGATGTCCTGCTTCGGTTTTTATAGATAAACACCAGTGTGCAGGGGGACCTGGGGACCTGGGTCTCCTGATTCACACTGATGAGGAGCCAGACTACAGGGCAAGGCTAAGGTGTTTCTTGTTGACTCAAGTTTTTGCTGTGAAGATTGGAGATCACTAATCAATGTTCAGTCACCAAAGCTGATTTTGTGCTGGTTTATCAGCATGGTCACGTTTGAGTCTTGAGAACATAGAACGTAGAACATAGAACAGTACAGCACAGTACAGGCCCTTCGGCCCACAGTGTTGTGTCGACCCTTAAACCGTGCCTCCCATATAACCCCCCCACCTTAAATTCCTCCATATACCTGTCTAGTAGTCTCTTAAACTTCACTAGTGTATCTGCCTCCACCACTGACTCAGGCAGTGCACTCCACGCACTAACTACTCTCTGAGTAAAAAACCTTCCTCTAATATCCCCTTGAACTTCCCACCCCTTACCTTCAAGCCATGTCCTCTTGTATTGAGCAGAGGTGCCCTGGGGAAGAGGCACTGGCTATCCACTCTATTCCTCTTAATAGCTTGTACACCCCTATCATGTCTCCTCTCATCCTCCTTCTCTCCAAAGAGTAAAGCCCTAGCTCCCTTAATCTCTGATCATAATGCATACTTTCTAAACCAGGCAGCATCCTGGTAAATCTCCTCTGTCCCCTTTCCAATGGTTCCACATCCTTCCTATAGGGAGGTGACCAGAAATGGACACAGTACTCCAAGTGTGGTCTAACCAGAGTTTTATAGAGCTGCATCATTACATTGCGACTCTTAAACTCTATCCCTCGACTTATGAAAGCTAACACCCCATAAGCTTTCTTAACTACCCTATCCACCTGTGAGGCAACTTTCAGGGATCTGTGGACATGTACCCCGAGATCCCTCTGCTCCTCCACACTACCAAGTATCCTGCCATTTACTTTGTACTCTGCCTTGGAGCTTGTCCTTCCAAAGTGTACCACCTCACACTGTTCCGGGTTGAACTCCATCTGCCACCTCTGCATCCTATCAATGTCTCTCTGCAATCTTCGACAATCCTCTACACTATCTACAACACCACCAACCTTTGTGTCGTCTGCAAACTTGCCAACCCACCCTTCTACCCCCACATCCAGGTCGTTAATAAAACCACAAAAAGCAGAGGTCCCAGAACCGATCCTTGTGGGACACCACTAGTCACAACCCTCCAACCCGAATTTACTCCCTCCACCACGACCCTCTGCTTTCTGCAGGCAAGCCAATTCTGAATCCATTTGGCCAAACTTCCCTGGATCCCATGCCTTTCTGAATAAGCCTATCATGTGGAACCTTGTCAAATGTCTTACTAAAATCCATGTAGATCATATGCACTGCACTACCCTCATCTATATGCCTGGTCACCTCCTCAAAGAACTCTATCAGGCTTGTTAGACACGATCTGCCCTTCACAAAGCCATGCTGACTGTCCCTGATCAGACCATGATTCTCTAAATGCCCATAGATCCTATCTCTAAGAATCTTTTCCAACAGCTTTCCCACAACAGCCGTAAGTCTCACTGGTCTATAATTACCCAGACTATCCCTATTACCTTTTTTGAACAAGGGGTCAACATTCGCCCCCCTCCAATCCTTTGCTACTATTCCTGTGGACAACGAGGACATGAAGATCCTAGCCAGAGGTTCAGAAATCTCTTCCCTCGCCTTGTGGAGCAGCCTGGGGAATATTCTGTAAGGCCCCAGGGAGTTATCCTTCCTAATGTATTTTAACAGCTCTGACACCTCCTCTCCCTTAATATTAACATGCTCCAGAACATCAACCTCACTCATATTGTCCTCACCTTCATCAAGTTCCCTCTCATTGGTGAATACCGAAGAGAAGTATTCACTGAGGCCCTCACTCACTTCCACAGCCTCCAGGCACATCTTCCCACCTTTATCTCTGATCGGTCCTACCTTCACTCTTGTCATCATTTGTTCTTCACATAATTGAAGAATGCCTTGGGGATTTCCTTTACCCTACTTTCCAAGGCCTTCTCATGTCCCCTTCTTGCTCTTCTCAGCCCTTTCTTAAGCTCCTTTATGCTACCCTATATTCCTCAATAGACCCATCTGATCCTTGATTCCTAAACCTCATGTATGCTGCCTTCTTCCAGCTGACTTGATTTTCCACCTCACTTGTCACCCATGTTTTATCTTTCTCACCGCTGAGGAATCCGCGCAAGCTCTGATATACACTGCGAAGGCCATAAGACATTGGAGCAGAATTAGGCTATTTGGCCCATCATTTCTGGTCTGCCATTCCATCATGGCTGATTTATTATCCCTCTCAACCCTATTCTCTTGCCTACTCCCCAAACCTTTGACCCTTTTACTAACCAAGAACCTATCAAACTTGGTTTTAAATAAGCTCAATGACAACCTCCACAGCTGACTATGGCAATGAAGTCCACAGATTCACTACCCTCTGGCTAAAGAAATACCTCCTCACCTCTGTTCTAAATGGACGTCCCTCTATTTTGAGACTGTGCCCTCTGGTCCTAGACACCCCCACTACAGGAAACATCTCTTCACATCCTCTCTGTCTAGGCCTTTCAAAATTCAATAGGTTTCAATGAGAGCCCCCCTCATTCTTCTAGACTCCAGTGAATTTTCTCTCATACTTCAATACGAGAGTGATTCCTTTACTGCAAAAATTAGTGAGATAAGGAAATTCATTCCTTGATTGCATTTATTTTGAATGAAATTTTCACTGATTGTTTGTAATATAAACCCCTAGATCTGTAGAACAAATCAGAGCAGAGATTATAACAGACTAGTGATATTGATATTGTTAGGTTAAAGATCTAAAGTGTTTCTCATGCCTTTTAATATCAAATGTTTTGTCACTAACACAGAAAAGCCCTCTTCACTTCAACATCTAAACCAGAAAGAGATTAAAAAGAAGTTAGTGCCAGAAAAAAGAAGGGAAGAAAACAGGAAACCCTTGACACTGAGAACTGACGAGATGGCCTCTTCACTGCCAAGGCAACAGGCAGCGATGGGGGGAGGGAAGCAGAGATCTCAGAATTCAGACACCTCTTTCTATTGGCTCAAGAATCAACTTACCCTGCAGCGTGAGATCATGAAGGAACAAAAGAGAAACAATAAGCTATTGGAAGAACTTATTGAAATCCACAGTGATATTAGAACTTTTATCCATAAGATTAGTTCTTCACTTTGAAGGCAGCTTTTTCAATCAGAGACATTGTAAGATAGAATATTGCTATGATTGGAGTAAATACTGGAAATGTTACATAGTTCACTTCTAGCCCACCCCTACCCTGAGACATATAGTCCAAGCCCATTGTCAACCAGCTACTCCAATCCTTCCACCTTTTCATTTCTGGCCACTGCAATATTACAGCTGATCCCACATATCATGTTAGTCATTGGGGATAGCCCCAACAACAGTCACACAACCAGGAGGGCTTCACCCCCTTGTGGGGACCAAGCTTTGAAACATGGAAGTGTCGTTTATAGTTTGAATGGTTCAGCTCCCACAGTGCCCCCACCCCTCACTGTAACCACTGAGATGACATGATGTAGAATCCTGTACTACGTTCTCCAAGGCAATGCCTGTCTAATGTCGATTGTTAGAGCTGGTGGTTCTGGAGCACTGGTTTTTCTGGGGCTGATCAACACACAGCAAACCATTTTGGCCTCAATTACTCTGAAAATCAGAGACTATTCCTTTTCGGTGATAAATCATGGTAATAAAATTCACATAAAACCTGTAATAATGTGTTTCTTCATTGTGAACAAATGTAGAAGAACCATCATTAAGTTGGGCATTTGCCCTTCTCAAGAGGATTTACTCAGCAGCTGACTGCTGTCTTCAGTGGTTTCATCTTCCTTCCGTGCCAAGCGTTCTATATCCAGCCCACATTTATCAGAACCTGATGTCTTTTGTACCATCAGACATTAGAGACAGTGTCATATTCAGTGAACACAGAGTGGCTATTTCAAAGCCTAACTGCGTTCCTTCCCACAAAATCTCCTCTGGTAGGAGAGGTTGGCCAGCTGTTCAGCTGCAGCAAGCGTCTCACTTTGGGAAAGGCAGAGAGTGAAGAAAGGTTTAAGTAATGCAGAATCACTGAACTGAAGGATGCTGCAGAAGTTAACACCATCAGCAAAGTAGTAACAGAAAAAAAGGAAGGGTAGACAATTAGGAGGGGGATTAAATACGATCCACAGGTCTGTGTGAGACAGGAAGAATCCATCATAATAACGTTCTGAGAGAAATTTCTTGCTGAAGTGCTCCAAGTTCATGTACCAGAGTGCTGTTAAACTCCAGATGAGAAATGCTGAAATTGTTAATTTAAAAATATGTCCATCTGTCCCATTTGTTCCCATACTTCTTTGTAAAAGGGACAGAAAATACCAGAAATCAAGGAAGCATTCTGTGTAAACTGCTGCAGTGTAGCCTCAGCAGAAGGGAATGCAGATTGGAGGATACAATATTCAGCCACAGTCCACGTTCTTTACATTGCATTATAAATTGTTGCACTGAAGTTTTCAAAACATGGGAATAGGGGAAGTCAGTTAGTTCTTTGTGCTTATCTCAGTTAGAGGATAGGTGATTGTTGTATCAAGGAGATTACGTGGTCAGTAAGAGAATGAGAGTAGTCAGAGAGTGAGGACATGGAACACTATACCACAGGAACAGGCCCTTGTTGCTATTGTATCTGCTCTTACTGACCCACCCCCGGCCGTCTATTCCTGGCATCCACCGCTCAGTGTTGATAATACATCTCTTTTTGCACTGCCTTTCAACTGATCCCTCCATTGGGGATATGGTGCAAATGGTGGCCACCATAGTCAGTGGGAATGAGTAGGGCTGAAGAATCTGTTTCTGGACTGTCTGGTTCCTTCGCATTTTACCCTCTTGTACTTGACATTTCCACCCTGGGGAAAAAGACTCTCACTATGTACCTGACCTATATCTCTCATAATTTTATGAACTTTTATCTGGTTGCTCCTCAGGCTCCTCCAACACTCCAGAGAAAACAAACATTATTTCCCCAACCTCTCATAGCTAATGCTCTCTAATCCAGGCAGCATTCCCCTGCATCCGTAACTACACTCCAAGTGTCACCTAACAAAGGTCTCTTTACCACCCAATCCACTGTGTTGCCACTTTCAGGGGACTGTGAACTTCAGGATAGAAATGGACTGATTAAGGATAATCAGCATGGCTTTGTGCATGGTAGGTCATGTCTAATCAACCTTCTGGAGTTTTTTGAGGAAGTTACCAGGAAAGTTGATGAACGAAAAGCAGTGGATGCTGTCTACATGGACTTCAGTGAACACAATCCCACAGCCGTCAAACGCTCTTCATATGGCAAACTATTTGATCCTGGAATCATTTTTGTGAACCTCCTTTGAATCTTCTCCAGTTTCAGCACATCCTTTCTAAGATAAGGAGCCCAAAACTGCTCACAATACTCTCAAGTGAGGCCTCACCAGTGCTTAATAAAGTCTCAACATTGCATCCTTACTTTTATATTCTAGTCCTCTTGAAATAAATGCTAACATTGCATTTGCCTTCTTTACCACAGACTCAACCTGTAAATTAACTTTCTGGGAGTTTTGCACACGGACTCCTAAGTCCCTCTGCACTTCTGATGTTCGAACCTTCTCCCCATTTAGATAATAGTCTGCACTACTGTTCCTTTTACCAAAATGCACAATCATACATTTCCCAATACTATATTCCATCTGCCACTTTTCTGCCCATTCTTCCAATTTATCTAAGCCCTGCTGCAATCGCATTGCTTCCTCAGCACTACCTATCCCTCCATCTATCTTGATATCATCCGCGAACTTTGCCACAAAGCCATCAATTCCATCATCCAAATCATTGACAAACAATGTGAAAAGCAGCAGTCTGAATACTGACCCATGGGGAACACCACTAGTCACCGGCAGCCAACCAGAAAGCGCCCCTTTTAATCCCACCCACTGCCTCCTGCCTGTCAGCCGTTCTGCTATCCATGTCAGTATCTTTCCTGTAATGCCACAGGATTTTATTTTGTCAAGCAGCTTCATGTATGGCACATTATCGAGTGCCTTCTGGAAATCTAAGTAAATGACATCCACTGCCTCTCCTCTGTCCACCCTGCTTGTTACTTCCCTGAAGAACTCTAACAGATTTGTCTGGCAAGATTTTCCTTTACAAAAACCATGCTGTCTTTGACTTATTTGTCATTAGTCTCCAAGTACCTCAAAACCTTATCTTTAACAATAGACTCCAACACTTTCCCAACCGCTAAGGTTAGGCTAACCGGCCTATAATTTCCTTTCTTTTACCTTTCCCTCTTCTTAAAGAGTGGAGTGACATTTTCAATTTTACAGTCCTCCAGGACGATGCCAGAATCAAGTGATTCTTGAAAGATCATGATCAAGGCATCCATTATCTCTTCAGCAACCTCTTTCAGGACTCTGGGATGTAGTCTATCTGGTCCAGGTGACTTATCCACCTTCAGACCTTTGAGTTTGCCTCACACTTTTTCCTTTGTAATACCAATGGCACTCACTCCTGCTCTCTGGCACCCACAGACCTCTGGCATACTGCTAGTGTCTTCCACAGTGAAGACTGATGCAAAGTACTCATTAGGTTCATCTGCCATTTCTTTGTTCCCCATTACTACCTCACCAGCATCATTTTCCAGTGGTCCAATATCAACTTTCACCTCCCTTTTACTCTTTATATAACTGAAAAAAAACCTTTGGTATCCTGCTTTATATTATTGGCTAGTCTGCCCCTATATTTCATCTTTTCCCTTCTTATGGCTTTTTTAGTTCCCTTTTGTTGGATTTTAAAAGCTTCCCAAATATCCAACTTCCCACTCACTTTTGCTATCTGATATGTCCTTTCAATAGACAATAGACAATAGGTGCAGAAGTAGACCATTCGGCCCTTCGAGCCTGCACCGCCATTCTGAGATCATGGCTGATCATCTACTATCAATACCCAGTTCCTGCCTTATCCCCATAACCCTTGATTCCCCTATCCATAAGATACCTATCTAGCTCCTTCTTGAAAGCATCCAGAGAATTGGCCTCCACTGCCTTCTGAGGCAGCGTGTTCCACACCTCCACAACTCTCTGGGAGAAGAAGTTCCTCCTCAACTCTGTCCTAAATGACCTACCCCTTATTCTTAAACCATGCCCTCTGGTACTGGACTCTCCCAGCATCTGGAACATATTTCCTGCCTCTATCTTGTCCAAACCCTTAATAATCTTATATGTCTCAATCAGATCCCCCCTCAATCTCCTTAATTCCAGCGTGTACAAGCCCAGTCTCTGTAACCTCTCTGTGTAAGACAGTCTGGACATCCCAGGAATTAACCTAGTGAACCTATGCTGCACCTCCTCCACAGCCAGGGTGTCCTCCCTTAACCCTGGAGACCAAAACTGCACACAATACTCCAGGTGTGGTCTCAACAGGACCCTGTACAAATGCAAAAGGATTTCCTTGCTCTTGTACTCAATTCCCTTTGTAATAAAGGCTAAGATTCCATTAGCCTTCTTCACTGCCTGCTGCACTTGTTCATTCACCTTCAGAGACTGATGAACAAGTACTCCTAGATCTCTTTGAATTTCTCCCTTACCTAACTCCACACCGTTCAGATAATAATCTGCCTTCCTGTTCTTGCTCCCAAAGTGAAAAACCTCACACTTATTCATATTAAACGCCATCTGCCAAGTTTCTGCCCACTCACCCAGCCTATCCAAGTCACCTTGAATTCTCCTAACATCCTCATCACATGTCACACTGCCACCCAGCTTAGTATCATCAGCAAACTTGCTGATGTTATTCACGATGCCTTCCTCTAAATCATTGACGTAAATTGTAAACAGCTGTGGTCCCAATACCGAGCCCTGTGGCACCCCACTAGTCACCACCTGCCATTCCGAGAAACACCCATTCATTGCTACCCTTTGCTTTCTATCTGCCAACCAGTTTTCTATCCATATCAATATCCTCCCCCCAATGCCATGAGCTCTGATTTTACCCACCAATCTCCTATGTGGTACCTTATCAAATGCCTTCTGAAAGTCAAGGTACACCACATCCACTGGATCTCCCACGTCTATCTTCCTGGTTACATCCTCGAAAAACTCCAATAGATTAGACAAGCATGATTTGCCCTTGGTAAATCCATGCTGGCTCAGCCCAGTCCTATCACTGCTATCAAGATATGCCGCTATTTCATCTTTAATAGTGGACTCTTTCCTTGGCTTTTATGCTGTCCTTAACTTCCCTTGTCTGCCACGGTTATCTACACCTGTCATTTCAGAACCTCTTCCTCTATGGGACATATCTATCCTGTGCCTCTTAAAACTTTCACTTATCGCCCTTAACACATGACCACCGGTTGTAGTCCCACCCAAGCACAGTGGATAAAGCCTGTTTGCATTTACCCCTCTATGCCTCTCATAATTTTGTATACCTCTATCAAATCTTCTCTCAATCCTCTATGTTCCAAGGAATAAAGTCCTAACTTATTCAATCTTTCCTTTTAACTCACGTCCTCCAGACCCAGCGACATCATTGTAATTTTTTTCTGTACTCTTTCAACCTTATTTATACCTTTCCTGTAGGTAGGTGATCAAAATTGCACACAACACTCCAAATGAGGCCTCATGTAATATGTCTTATACATTTCAACATAACGTAAGACCACAGGACCATAGGAGCTGAAGTATTCCATTTGGCCAATCGACATCCCATCTCTTGTCCTCAATACCTTGATTTTTGAAGGGCAAAGTGACAAAAGATTTCTTTACAGTGTACAGAATAAGGTAGCTGAACTTGCAACACAGTTGCATATTGGCAGCTATGATGTTGTAGGCATCAAAGAATCATGGCTCAAGGATTATAGCTGGGAGCTTAATGTCCAAGGATACATATTGTATCAAAAGGATAGGCAGGTAGGTAGAGGGGACAGTATTGTTCTCTTGGTAAAAAATGAAATCAAATTATTAGAAAGAGGTGACACAGGGTTGGAAGGTGTTGAATCATTGTGGATAGAGCTAAGGAACTGCAAGGGTTAAAAGACCCTGATGGGAGTTGTATACAGACTCAAAACAGTGGTAAGAATGTGGCCTACAAATTACATAGAAACATAGAAAACCTACAGCACAATACAGGCCATTCGGCCCACAATGCTGTGCCGAACATGGACTTACTTTAGAAATTACCTAGGGTTACCCATAGCCGTCTATTTTTCTAAGCTCCATGTACCTGTCCAGGAGTCTCTTAAAAGACCCTATCGTATCCGCCTCCACCACCATCGCTGGCAACCCATTCCACGCACTCAATACTCTCTGCGTAAAAAACTTACCCCTGACATCTCCTCTGTACCTACTTCCAAGCACCTTAAAACTATGCCTTCTTGTGTTAGCCATTTCAGCCCTGGGAAAAAAGCCTCTGACTATCCACACAATCCATGCCTCTCATCATTTTATACACCTCCATCAGGTCACCTCTCATCCTCCGTCACTCCAAGGAGAAAAGGCCAAGTTCACTCAACTTGCTCTTATAAGGCATGTTCCTCAATCCAGGCAACATCCTTGTAAATCTCCTCTGCACCCTTTCAATAGTTTCCACATCCTTCCTGTAGTGAGGTGACCAGAACTGAGCACAGTACTCCAAGTGGGGTCTGACCAGGGTCCTACATAACTGTAACATTATCTCTCGGCTCTTAAACTCAATCCCATGGTTGATGAAGGCAACGGGAGATAGAAAATGCATGCCAATAGGATAATGTTACAATAGTCATGAGGGACTTCAATATGCAGGAAGACTGGGAAAATCAGGTTGGTGCTGGATTCCAAGAGGGGGACTTTCTAGAGTGCCGATGAGATGGCTTTTTAGAGTAGGTAGTGGTTGAGCCTGCTGGAGGATCAGCTATTCTGGATTGGATGTTGTGAAATGAACCAGAATTGATTAGAGAGCTTAAGATAAACAAGCCCTTAGGGGCAAGTGATCATAGTATGACCAAATTCACTCTGAAATTTGAGAAGCTAAAGTCAGATGTAACAGTATAACAGTGGAGTACAGGTTTCCCCGCCATCTGAAGGTAGAGTGTTCCTATGAAACGGTTCGTAAGCTGGAATGTCGTAAAGTGAAGAAACAATTACCATTTATTTATATGGGAAAAATTTGTGAGCATTCGCAGACTCAAAAAATAACCTACCAAATCATGCCAAATAACACATAAAACCTAAAATAACAGTAACATATAGTAAAAGCAGGAATGGTATGATAAATACACAGCCTATATAAAGTAGAAATACTTTTTTACAATCATTGCCGCACCGTTCTCCGTAGCAAAAATCTCATGCAAGCGCTCTTGGCAGAAATACAGCGCAAGTGCTCTCGGCAAAAACACTCTCTCCAGTAACCTTTAAGCTATGAAGCTGCCAAATCATACCAAATAACATATAAAAATACACAGCATATATAAAGTAGAAATAGTGTATGTACAGTGTAGTATCACTTAACGGAATCGGGAAGACAGCACACTGATGATGGTGTGTTAGGCTGAGTCGTCAGAGGGTGGGGTGGTGCAGTGGCCCCCACCCTCCAGGCAGTGAACCGATACCGATCCACGGAGAATGCAGCCGTAGCCAGGACGCACCCAGCACATCTTTAAGAAAAGAGCTGAAATAAACAAGCTAATTAATTAGGTGCTGCTCAGCACGTAAATGTCGGCCCAGATCAGAGGCGACGCAATTGGCAATCGCGGCAGTGTATTGGTCCGCAGCCCGAGGGTTGGGGTGGTGAGACACTGGGGTGTCATCTCATCGTCGTCCGTTTCCATCAGAGCAGGCAGGTCATCTTCTTCTATGTCTGCCTGCCTCTATGTCGAATGTCGAGGTTCGTCGTCTGCTGTGGCTGATGTGGAAGGCTTGAAAAATGACAGTATGCTTGACTGCTTAGCCTCGCACATTTTTCTATCATACAGTTCTTTGTAAGCACGCAAACCATCTTGCAAATATGCCCTAAACCGACATACCCTTTCAAAATTAAAGTCATACTTTTCTGCAATCATTGCAGCGAAAATCTCACACAGTTGCTTCACGTTCAGTTCCTGGACAAATTCACTTTCAGTCCGTTCGCTACTACATTTGGTTTCGATTGTTATCCTTTCCTCTTCCAATTGCATCAGCTCTTCATCTATCAGTTCTTGGTCAGGGGATGCCAAAACCTCTTCAACATCATCTTCGTCAACTTCCACAAGCCAAACTCATTTTGTCCTTGCTTAATTATGTCTAGTTTTACGCTAAGTGTAAAACCCTTACAAGCTCTCTTAGGCTTTTCCGATACCTTAGATATAAGGTATGCTGCTCACAGGCATGTGTTTAAGCAATGCCGGCTAGAATGCAGTTTCAGGAGAGGAGCTTGGCTGCTCAGGACGCACGCTGCCTTTTTTCGTAACAGTGAAAACACCTTCTGTTAGCGAAAACAGGTAACTAATGTAGGTCTTTCGTAGCAGCGAGGTTTTGTAAAGCGAACGTTCGAAAAGTGGGGAACACCTGTAAAGGGAATTATAGAGGCATGAGAGAGGAGTTGGCTGGAATTTTGGAAGCTTGCATTTATTTCAAGGGGAATAGAATATAAAAGCAAGGCGATAATGCCGAGTCTTTATAAGACACAAGTCAGGCCGCACTTGGAATATTGTCAACAGCTTTGGGCCCCATATCTCAGATAGGATGTGTTGTTATTGGGGAGAGTTCAGAGAAGAACATATGAGTAGGGTTTGGCAGCTTTGGGCTTGTACTCACTGGAATTTCGAAGGATGTGGGGGGATCTCATTGAAGCCTACTGAATGTTGAAAGGGCTAGATAGGGTAGATGTGGAGAGGATGTTTCCTATGGTGGGAGTATCCGGAACTAGAGGGCACAGCCTCGAAACTAGACAGAGATAAGGAGGTATTTTTTTTTACCCAGGGAGTAGTAAATCTCTGGAATGCTCTGCCACAGACTCCAGTTGAAGTCAAGTCCATGCCTATAGTTAAGGCAGGAGTTGATCGTTTCCTGATCAGTCAGGGCATCAAACGATATGGTGAGAAGGCAGGTGTATGGGGTTGAGTGAGATCTGGGATCAGCCATGATGAAATGCTGGAGCAGACTCGATGGGCTGAATGGCCTAATTCTGATCCTATGTCTTTTGCCTTGTGGTCTTAGGAGGGGAAACGCCTTCACTCAGAGGGCCGTCAAGCGTGTGGAATGAGCTGCCAGTGCAAACAGTGCGTGCAAATGATGTCAATGTTGAAGAGAAGTTTGCATAGGTACTTGGATGGTTGGGGTATGGAGGGCTATCAATGGGAGTAGGCAGTTTAACTGGTTCAGCATGGACTGGATGGGCTGTGGGGCCTTTTTCTGTGCTGTACATCTCTATGAGTCTAAGATCCTTCTGTACATCAGAGCTCCTAAAGGGTCCAGCCATTGACTGTGCACCTCGCTTCTACATTGATCTCCCAAAATCCATTTCTTTTCACTTGTCCAGATGAGACTCCACTTGTCATTTCTCTACCCAAATTACCAACTAATCCAGATCCTGCTGTTCCTTTTGACACCCTTTCTTGCTCTCCAGAACAGAAGAATGTGGGAGACGTGGAAGAGAACAGACACATACTGGGTGAATGCTTTGGCAAGCATTTCGCTCCATCTGCCTGAGCCATCTGAATCTCCTTGATTGTCAGCCATTTTAATTCTGCCTACCAACCCCACAATGACCTGCCAAGATGAGGCTAACCGCAAACTGGAGGAGCAGCATTTAGTATCCCCCTGCGTGGTCTACAATGCAATAGTATGAGCGGAGAATTCTCCTATTTCTTCTGCCCCTTTTCTCTCACCTCCAGATTTACCTCGCCCCATTATTGAATTGAATTAACTTTATTTCTTACATCCTCCACTTAAATGAGGAATAAAAATCTTTACATACATCTCCATCTAAATATGCAATGTGCAATTGATAATACCTTGTAATAAACAGTAGTAGTAAATAGTGTGTACAACAGGACAATCAATATAACGTAGACATACAGTTGTGTCCGCATGAATTAAGCAGTCTGATGGTCTGATGGAAGAAGCTGTCCCGGAGCCTGTTGGTTCTGGTTTTAATGCTGTGGTACCATTTCCCAGATGGTAGCAGCTGGAACAGTTTGTGGTTGGGGTGACTCGGGTCCCCAATGATCCTTTGGGCCCTTTTTACGCACCTGCCTCTGAATAGTTAGGAAGTTCACATCTACAGATGCACCACGCTCTGTAGAGTCCTGTGATTGAGAGAATTACAGTTCCCATTCCAAGCAGTGATGCAACCAGTCATGATGTTTTCAATTGTGCCCCTGTAGAAAGTCCTTAGATTTTGGGGAGGCAGGCCAAACTTCTTCAACCGTCTGAGGTAAAGGAGGAATGTTGTGCTCTTTTCACCACACAGCCAGTATGTATAGACCACGTGAGATCCTCGGTAATCTGGATGCCAAGGAACTTAAAGCTGTTCATCCTCTCAACCTCATATCCTTTGATGTCAATAGGGGTTAGCCTGTCTCTATTCCTCCTGTAGACCACAATCAGCTCCTTTATTTTTGTGACATTGAGGGAGAAGTTGTTTTTTTGACACCACTGTGTCAAGGTGATGACTTCTTCTCTGTAGGCTACCTCATTATTCTTTGAGATTAGGCCAATCAATGTGGTATTGTCAATAAATTTAATTAGCAGATTGGAGCTGTGGATGGCAACACAGTCATGAGTATATAGGGAGTAAAGGAGGGGGCTTAGGACATAGCCCTGAGGGGCTCCTATGTTGAGAGTCAGAGGGGCAGAGGTGGAGCCCACTCTTACCACCTGCCGATGATCTGACAAGAAGTCCAGGATCCAGCTACACAAGACAGCGTGAAGGCCGAGGTCTCTGAGCTTCTTGTCAAGCCTGGAGGGAATTATGGTGTTGAATGCTGAACTGTAATTCAAGAACAACATTCTCACACCATTTCTTCAACTTTTCGACCACATTTTGACTCAGACTCGCTATCACAGCCATATATCCTTTCTTGGAACGTGTCTCTGTCGCCAGTTTACTCCAGTTGGCTTTAGGATTCGTTTCCAAGCCTCTCAATTTGGACCTTCTGAGGATCCCAGGTACTCACATTTTATTGACTCTGCCTCTCACCGCTTCTCCCGTCAAGCTCTGAAGGCGACTCTCTCCGCCATGAGGAGGTACTTGGTGTCCCTATCCCAGACCCTTCCACACCTTCGGGACACTTTCTTCGCCGTCTGTAATGGTCCTACCCGTTATTTCATCCTCCGTCGGATTCACGCCTGCAATCACCATTCTTTTGACTTTGTCATGTTAGGCAAAGATCGCAAGATCCTACATCTATGGACTCCAGAGCCTGCTGGCCCCAACGCCAGCAGGCATGAACTTCAGATTGCGGCCCCTGCCATTGATCTCGCCGGCTCCAACACCTCGGGGCATATTCAAAACCCGGACTCCAGCAACGACCATGGACACCTTCACAGCGATTGCGCAACCACCAACTGCAACTCCAGCCTTGAACTCCAGGCCGGGTCTTTATGTGCTGCTGTTGTGACTCCCGTCTCCCCTTCCCCCACCAGCACTCCGCAGCCCCGTCTTCCTCAGATCCCACCGTCAACTCCTGGGCCCTCAGAGGCTCCATCTTCCTCTCACCCCAACCCTCCCCTCTCCATTGACACACCCAGCCTCCCCCCTCCCCCCTCTGATCCCAGATCTCATCCGTGCTGGGTCCTTACCAACCCTTCCGACCTTCAACCGTCGGAGGCAGAACGCTCTGTTCTCAGTAAGGGCCTCACCTTTGTCCCCCTTCGCCCACACCTCAGCGAGTTCCGTGTTCGCAATGATGCGGAACTTTTCTTCCGCCGTCTCCGTCTCCGAGCCTACTTCTTCGGCAAGGACTCTTCCACCCCCACCGATGACCTCTTCTCCCGTCTTCAACCCTCCTCTTCTTCATGGACACCCCGCTCTGGTCTTCTGCCTGCTCTGGATCTCTTTATTGCTAACTGCCGACGGGACATCAACCGTCTCGACTTCACTGCACCTTGTCCCCATTCCAACCTCACTCCTTCCAAACGCTCTGCTCTCCACTCCCTCCGTACTAATCCTAACCTTATTAAACCCGCCGATAAGGAGGGTGCTGTTGTAGTCTGGCGTACTGACCTCTACCTTGCCGAGGCACAGCGACAACTTGCGGATACCTCCTCTTATTTACCCCTCGATTGTGACCCCACTAAGGAGCACCAGGCCATTGTCTCCCACACCATCACCGACTTTATCTGCTCTGGGGATCTCCCATCCACTGCTACCAACCTTATAGTTCCCACACCCTGCACTTCCCGTTTCTACCTCCTACCCAAGATCCACAAACCTGCCTGTCCTGGCCAACCTATTGTCTCAGCTTGCTCCTGCATCACCGAACTCGTTTCTGCATACCTCAACACGCTTTTATCCCCCCTTGTTCAATCCCTTCCTACCTATGTTCGTGACACTTCTCACACTCTTAAACTTTTCGATGATTTTAAGTTCCCTGGCCCCCACCGCTTTATTTTCACCATGGATGTCCAGTCCCTATATACTTCCATCCCCCATCAGGAAGGTCTCAAAGCTCTCCGCTTCTTTTTGGATTCCAGACCTAATCAGTTCCCCTCCACCACCGCTCTGCTCCGTCTAGCGGAATTAGTCCTTACTCTTAATAATTTCTCCTTTGGCTCCTCCCACTTCCTCCAAACTAAAGGTGTAGCTATGGGCACCCATATGGGTCCTAGCTATGCCTGCCTTTTTGTTGGGTTTGTGGAACAATCTATGTTCTGTGCCTATTCTGGTATCTGTTCCCCACTTTTCCTTCGCTACATCGACGACTGCATTGGCGCTGCTTCCTGCACGCATGCTGAGCTCGTTGACTTTATTAACTTTGCCTCCAACTTTCACCCTGCCCTTAAGTTTACCTGGTCCATTTCCGACAGCTCCCTCCCCTTTCTAGGTCTTTCTGTCTCTGTCTCTGGAGACAGCTTATCCACTGGTGTCTACTATAAGCCTACTGACTCTCACAGCTATCTGGACTATTCCTCTTCTCACCCTGTCTCTTGCAAAAACGCCATCCTCTTCTCGCAATTCCTCCGTCTCCGCCGCATCTGCTCTCAGGATGAGGCTTTTCATTCCAGGACGAGGGAGATGTCTTCCTTTTTTAAAGAAAGGGTCTTCCCTTCCTCCACTATCAACTCTGCTCTTAAACGCATCTCCCCCATTTCCCGTATATCTGCTCTCACTCCATCCTCCCGCCACCCCACTAGGAATAGGGTTCCCCTGGTCCTCACCTACCACCCCACCAGCCTCCGGGTCCAACATATTATTCTCCGTAACTTCCGCCACCTCCAACGGGATCCCACTACTAAGCACATCTTTCCCTCCCCCGCCTCTCTCTGCATTCCACAGGGATCGCTCCCTACGCGACTCCCTTGTCCATTCGTTCCCCCCCCATCCCTCCCCACTGATCTCCCTCCTGGCACTTATCCGTGTAAGCGGAACAAGTGCTACACATGCCCTTACACTTCCCCCCTTACCACCATTCAGGGCCCCAGACAGTCCTTCCAGGTGAGGCGACACTTCACCTGTGAGTCGGCTAGGGTGATTTACTGCGTACGGTGCTCCCGATGTGGCCTTTTATATATTGGCGAGATCTGACGCAGACTGGGAGACCGCTTTGCTGAACACCTACGCTCTGTCCGCCAGAGAAAGCAAGATCTCCCAGTGGCCACACATTTTAATTCCACGTCCCATTACCATTCTGACATGTCTATCCACAGCCTCCTCTACTGTAAGGATGAAGCCACACTCAGGTTTGAGGAACAACACCTTATAGAAACAAAGAAACATAGAAAATAGGTGCAGGAGTAGGCCATTCGGCCCTTCGAGCCTGCACCGCCATTTATTATGATCATGGCTGATCATCCAACTCAGAACCCAGCCTTCCCTCCATACCCCCTGACCCCTGTAGCCACAAGGGCCATATCTAACTTCCTTTTAAACATAGCTAATGAACTGGCCTCAACAGTTTGCCGTCGACTTCTCTAACTTCCGCTAATGCCCCACCTCCCCCTCGTACTCCATTTGTTACTTATTTTTATACACACATTCTTTCTTTCACTCTCCTTTTTCTCCCTCTGTCCCTCTGAATATACCCCTTGCCCATCCTCTGGGTCGTCCCCCCCCCCCGTCCTTCTCCCTGGGCCTCCTGTCCCATGATCCTCTCGTATCCCCTTCTGCCTATCACCTGTCCAGCTCTCGGCTCCATCCCTCCCCCTCCTGTCTTCTCCTATCATTTTGCATCTCCCCCTCCCCCTCCAGCTTTCAAATCCCTTACTCACTCTTCCTTCAGTTAGTCCTGACGAAGGGTCTCGGCCTGAAACGTCGACTGCACCTCTTCCTAGAGATGCTGCCTGGCCTGCTGCGTTCACCAGCAACTTCGATGTGTGTTTCTCACACCATGTTACTTTCTGCTCTCCCACTCTCTCCATCTGCCCATCACCCACATACTCCTCCCACTAGTTCCCATTCCCCCACTGCACAGATTTGCCCTCCCCACCTCCCTCCCTGAATTCCACATTCTGTCTCTAATCAGAGTCCATCATTTTCAGCCTTTGTCACTTCCACCTATCACCTCCTAGCTTCTGGCACTCTTCCCACTCTCCTCCTCCGCTATCTGCCCATCACACCCCCTCAGCTGAATCCACTTACCTCCTGCCAGCTTTTGCTCCTTCCCCCCACCTCTGTTTACTGCCTACCTTCCCTTTCTCTTCCAGTGCAGTTGAAGGATCTCAACCATTCCCTCTCTGATATTGCCAGAGCCACTAAGTTCCTCCAGCAGTCATTGTGTTACAAAGGTAGGAGTTGGGAAACACAAGAGATTCTGCAGATGCTGGAAATCCAGAGCAACACACAAAATGCTGGAGAAACTCAGCAGGTCAGGCAGCATCTATGGAAGGGAATAAGCAGTCGACATTTTGAGCTGAGACCCTTCATCAGGACTGCTATTCTCATGACTGAAACATTGGAATGTATCCCTCCTGAACACTAAGAGAGGAATCTTCAACTTTTAATAATCCAGGGGATCGGAGATATGCCTGAAGAACCAGACACATAACTTAACTGAACTAAATCAATAAAACAACAGATGCTGGAAATCTGAAACATAAACAGAAAATGCTGGAAACACTCAGCAAGTCAGGCAGCATCCGTGGGAAGATGAGTGGAGTTAATCTTCAGATCAAAGACCTTAAACAGAACAGGAATAAGACTCCTTTGTGTCAAAGTGAAATCAGATTTCTACAGAGTGATCTTAATTAATTACAAATATAAAACACAAAATAATTGATTGCATAATTATCACCTCCTTCAAGTCAGTATTTACTAGATGCACCTTTTTCAGCAATTACAGCCTTGAGTCTGTGTGGAT
This sequence comes from Mobula hypostoma, assembly GCF_963921235.1. Classification (NCBI taxonomy): domain Eukaryota; kingdom Metazoa; phylum Chordata; class Chondrichthyes; order Myliobatiformes; family Myliobatidae; genus Mobula; species Mobula hypostoma. The sequence continues at coordinate 875,960 of NC_086117.1, read as the reverse complement.
AGGTCTCTATCAGCTTTGCACATCTGAACACTGCAATTTTTCCCCATTCTTTACAAAACTGCTCAAACTCTGTCAGATTGCATGGGGATCATGAGTGAACAGCCCTTTTCAAGTCCAACGGCAAATTCTCAATTGGAGTGAGGTCTGGACTCTGACTTGGCCACACCAGGACATTAACTTTGTTGTGTTTAAGCCATTCCTGTGTAGCTCTGGCTTTCTGCTTGGAGTCATTGGCTTGATGGAAAACAAATCTTCTCGCAAGTCACAGTTGTCTTGCATACTGCATCAGGCTTGCAGATTTCCTCCAGGATTTCCCTGTATTTTGATGCATTCACTTTAGCCTCTACCTTTGCAAGCCTTCCAAGGCCTGCTGCTGTGAAGCATCCCCACAGCATGGTGCAGCCACCACCGTGCTTCACAGTAGGGATAGTGTGTGTTTGATGATGCATAGTGTTTGGCTTATGCCAAACATAGTGTTTAGTCTGATGGGCAAAAAGCTTAATTTTGGTTTCATCAGACCATCGAACCTTCTTCCAGCTGACTTCAGAATCTCCCACATGCCTTCTAGCATACTCCAGCCAAGATTTCATGTGAGTTTTTTTCAACAGTGGCGTTTTCTTTGCCACTCTCCGATAAAGCTGTGACTGGTGAAGCACCCAGGCAACAGTTGTTGTGCATACAGTCTCTCCCATCTCAGCCACTGAAGCTTGTGCCTCCTCCAGGGTTGTCATAAGTCACTTAGTAGCCTCCTTCAATATCCCCCGTCTTGCACGGTGACTTGTTTTTTGAAGACAGTCTGCTCTAGGCTGATTTACAGCTGTGTCATATCTATATACTACTAAAACTCTCATGCTCTGTCTGTCTGTTTGTGACCTTCAATTAGTGCAAACGGTGCGTTACAGCGGCACTTTTTTTGGCTAAATTGAATTAAAATGCACTAACTTACAGAATGCAGGCAAAGTTCAGGGTTATATATTCGTATAAAATTGTTCATTCACCAAAAATCAATAGGCTGGCTTTCACCCGAGAGCCGATCTGCCATCATGGAAATCGGGACGCGACAGCCCGACGCTTGCGCACGGCCAGCCTCAGCAGCGACACCTACCGGAGCAAAAGGGCAGGCAGCTCTATTTCGAGGGGTCACATTCTGCTAATCACCATCAGCATGTGCAGGATTGGGACAGATCTAACTGCCACCTATCGATAAGAGATAATTAAATCTTATTGTAATGACGTACTTCGAGACACCCATAAAACCCTTTGCTGCAGTCAAAGGACAGCGGTGACCATATCACATCCATTTAAGACAGCGCCAACCACATCATCAAGAATAATCAGCATCCTTTGGTGTTAGTGCTTCGTATCTTCTATCCAGCATTAGGGTAAAAAAAAATGGTCAGCCTAATTATTGTGTGTGGAAAGGGAAGGGGGACATTATGATCAAGAGATGACGCCAAACGTTGTCGGGAAGCGGCAAGGAGAGGGAGAGAACAAGAGTCGGATGAGGCCAGTGCCACACGACTCCAGGATCAAAGAGTCAGGACAAAAAAAGATGAGAGAAGAAGAGACAGAGGAGGAGAGGCAAAAAGCAAACAGCAGAAGAGATGAAGAAACAGGGGATGAAAGGACTGCACGTCTCCAGAATGACGACAATAGGCACAGAAAGAGGAGAGACAAAGGAGCTGAGAAATGCACGTCTCCAGGATCAGAGACAAAGAACAAACAGCAGAAGAGATGAAGAAACGGGGGATGAAAGGACTGCATGTCTCCAGAATGACAACAGGCACAGAAAGGGGAGAGACAAAGGAGCTGAGAAATGCACGTCTCCAGGATCAGAGACAAAGAACAAACAGCAGAAGAAATGAAGAGATGGGGGAATGAAAGGACTGCACGTCTCCAGAATGACAACAAGAGGCACAAGGGTGGCAGATAAACCAGAAATGATGCCATCAAAGTATCCTTCATTAAACGAGGAGGAGCTATATTTGCTTTGCTATGCGTCATTCTTTAATAAACTGAGGTTTTCTACTTCAGTTTCCAAAGCAAAGCGATACCAGTAGCATTCAGGAAAATTTAATGTTCATTTTGGTCACATCAGACTGCACTACTCTTCTCTCAAAGGTGCCCTGACGGGTCACCCCGTTGTCTAGTTCTTTCTATTTCTTGATGATTGACTTAACTGTACTCCAAGGGGGTATTCAGTGACTTGGAAATGTTCTTGTATCCATCTCCTGACTTGTGTTTTCAATAACTTTTTCGTGGAGTTGCTCAGAGTGCTCTTTTGTCTTTATGGTGTAGTTTTTGCCAGGATACTGACTCACCAGCAGTTGGGCCTTCCAGATACAGATGTATTTTAGATACAGATTCTTCTGTTGATCAGTGTCAAAAAAGCCAAATTCACTCTGATTCAATGTTGTAAAACAATAAAACATAAACACTTCCATGGCGGGGGGGGGGGTGAATACTTCTTATAGACATGGATTTGGTGAAGATTACTAATTTAAACTGTATTGTAAAATTCTACTACAACTGTATAAAAAAGCACTAATGAGACCACATCTGGAGTATTAACTGCAGTTTCAGAGTCAGAGTTTATACAACATGGCAACAAGCACTTCACCCAACTCCTCCATGTTTGAGGGAAAGACATTTTGTGAATGGAGATAGTTCAGAGAAGATACTCTCACCTCATCCTATGTTGTTGAATCATCTTATGAGGAAGCATTTGACAGGGAGGATGATCACCATGAAGGAACAGTCTAAGACCAGAGGAGAAGGTCTCAGAAAAATTCAAAATGAGGAATAATTTCATCTCTCAAATGAAATCCCTGACCCAGAAATCTGTGGAGACAGAATTTTAAAGATGTTCAAGCTGAGATAGAGTTTTTAATCAGTAAAGGAATCAGGGGATATGGAAACAGGTTGGGAAAAGAATGAAGAATTAAAAAACATCATGTTGTTGGAGGAACTCAGCAGTTCCATGGAGGGAAAGGGATGGCTGATGTTTTGGGTCAAGGCCCTGCAGCAGAATAAGGAGATGGGAGGGTGAGACATGGCTGGTAAGTGATATGTGGAACTAGGTAAGATGGTGGATGATGTGCAGATAGAGCTGAGAGAGAGAGGGAGAGAGAGAGAGAGAGAAAAAAAGAAAGAAAGAAAGAAAGCTCTGTGACAAGCTAGTCGGTGGAACCAGATAAGAAAGGGACGAGGGGAGAAGAATCCGTGGTGGTTAGAAACATAGAAACATAGAAACATAGAAAATAGGTGCAGGAGTAGGCCATTCGGCCCTTCGAGCCTGCACCGCCATTTATTATGATCATGGCTGATCATCCAACTCAGAACCCAGCCTTCCCTCCATACCCCCTGACCCCTGTAGCCACAAGGGCCATATCTAACTTCCTTTTAAACATAGCTAATGAACTGGCCTCAACAGTTTGCTGTGGCAGAGAATTCCACAGATTCACCACTCTCTGTGTGAAGAAGTTTTTCCTAACCTCGGTCCTAAAAGGCTTCCCCTCTATCCTCAAACTGTGACCCCTCGTTCTAGACCTCCCCAACATCGGGAACAATCTTCCTGCATCTAGCCTGTCCAATCCCTTTAGGATCTTATACGTTTCAATCAGATCCCCCCTCAATCTTCTAAATTCCAACGAGTACAAGCCCAGTTCATCCAGTCTTTCTTCATATGAAAGACCTGCCATCCCAGGAATCAATCTGGTGAACCTTCTTTGTACTCCCTCTATGGCAAAGATGTCTTTCCTCAGATTAGGGGACCAAAACTGCACACAATACTCCAGGTGTGGTCTCACCAAGGCCTTGTACAACTGCAGTAGTACCTCCCTGCTCCTGTACTCGAATCCTCTCGCTATAAATGCCAGCATACCGTTCGCCTTTTTCACCGCCTGCTGTACCTGCATGCCCACTTTCAATGACTGGTGTATAATGACACCCAGGTCTCGTTGCACCTCCCCTTTTCCTAATCGGCCACCATTCAGATAATAATCTGTTTTCCTATTTTTGCCACCAAAGTGGATAACTTCACATTTATCCACATTAAATTGCATCTGCCATGAGTTTGCCCACTCACCCAACCTATCCAAGTCACCCTGCATCCTCTTAGCATCCTCCTCACTGCTAACACTGCCACCCAGCTTCGTGTCATCCGCAAACTTGGAGATGCTGCATTTAATTCCCTCATCCAAGTCATTAATATATATTGTAAACAACTGGGGTCCCAGCACTGAGCCTTGCGGTACCCCACTAGTCACCGCCTGCCATTCTGAAAAGGTCCCGTTTATTCCCACTCTTTGCTTCCTGTCTGCTAACCAATTCTCCACCCACACCAATACCTTACCCCCAATACCGTGTGCTTTAAGTTTGCACACTAATCTCCTATGTGGGACCTTGTCAAAAGCCTTTTGAAAATCCAAATATACCACATCCACTGGTTCTCCCCTATCCACTCTACTAGTTACATCCTCAAAAAATTCTATGAGATTCGTCAGACATGATTTTCCTTTCACAAAAGGTATGGGGGTCATGGGCTGATGGAATCAGACAAGGAGGGTAGTGAGTCCAGCCCTCAGAGATGGAGAGCTGAGGGGTAAGAGGGGGAGAATAGTAAAGGTGAACAAAGACAGGCAGAATCTTGTGAAGCATTGGTGGTGGGAAAGGAACATGTGCCTGCAGTTGGAAGAGGTTCAAAGTTCATTTGGAAATTCAAGGGAAATTTCTTCCCTAAAGAGAAAGGAAAGTATAATTTGCTCACTCAAAACATGTGAACAGTACAGAAACCAGATAATAACATGAGGAAGGAAAAAAAGAGAAGATGGATTGCTGGGATGAGATGAAGGAGAGGCTTGAGGAGAGCATGAAGTGTAGATCTGAGCCAAGTCTCTATGTGCTGTGGATTCTCTGTAACTCAGACTGTACCTGCTTCCCATTGTGTGGTCCATGTGAATGGGCCGTATGCACAATCATTGCTGTTAGGATTTGATCGGTACAGGTTGTTATTAGACTAGCTAGTTTAAATATCCCATCAATCTCCGTATGAATACATTGATCATTGAGACTTCCAGCATCTGAGTTTACCGTACAGTCCTGTATTTTCTAGATTATTAGTTGGCTGTATTTCAATCATGGAATTATTAATGGTTGTGTGGTTGGTTGACCTAGCATACTGTTATGAATTTCAGATAGGTGTATACGATGATTAGAGGTATTGATCATGTGGATAGTCAGAGGCTTTTTCCAGGGCTGAAATGGCTAACACGAGAGGGCACAGTTTTAAGGTGCTTGGAAGTAGGTACAGAGGAGATGTCAGGGGTAAGCTTTTTTATGCAGAGAGTGTTGAGTGTCTGGAATGGGCTGCCAGCGACGGTGGAGGAGGTGGATATGACAGGGTCTTTTAAGAGAGTCCTGGATAGGTACATGGAGCTTAGGAAAATAGAGGGCTTTGGGGAACCCTAGGTAATTTCTAAGGTAAGTACATGTTTGACACAGCTTTGTGGGCCGAAGGGCCTGTATTGTGCTGTAGACTTTCTATGTTTCTATATATTCTCTTAGGACATCCAACCAACTGCGCAAGGACAGCAAAACTTTTGGATATTAGAGGGAGAGATTGAGCTTCACAGAAGAGTCAAATCTTGAAAAGAAATGTGCTGAAAAACTTTTCAAAAAAATAAGCACCTTCTCAGACCTGTGAATTTACTGAGAGATTCAATTAATCCTGATACAAAGTTTTGACAATTCCTCTCCCCCCACAGATGGTGCTCGACCCAGCAATTTCTTCCAGCAGATTGTTTGTTGCTCTAGATTACATTGTCTGCGGTCTCTTGTGTCTCCAGATGCAATTAATAAACTGGACTAACACATACAAAATGTTGGAGGAACTCAGCAGGTCAGGCAGCATCTGTGGGAAGGAATAAACAGTTGACATTTCAGGCTGAGACCCTGCATCTGGTCTGGAAAGGAAGACACTAGAATAAGAAGGTGGGGAAAGGCGGGAGGACAAGCTAGAAGGTGATGAAGGGTTTTGTGAATTTGGTACTGTACTTATCAAATGCTCTTTGTTGTAACAATCAACTTTAAAAGTTGGTGACAGGGTAGCATTATGGTTAGTGCAATGCTTTACATCACCGGTGATCACCAACCGGGATTCAATTCCCGCCATTCTGTAAGGAATTTGTACGTTCTCCACGTGGGTTTCCTCTGGGTACCCCGGTTTTCTCCCACATTCTAAAAATGCACGGGTTCAGTTTAGTAAGTATTGACGTGCTATGTTGGCACTGGAAGCTTGGCAACACGTTCAGACTGCCCCCAGCACATCCTTGGACTGAGTTGGTTGTTAACACAAACGATACATTCCATTCGCAAACAACAGGAATTCTGCAGGTGCTGGAAATTCAAGCAACACACATCAAAGTTGCTGGTGAATGCAGCAGGCCAGGCAGCATCTCTAGGAAGAGGTACAGTCGACGTTTCAGGCCAAGACCCTTCGTCAGGACTCTCGGCCTGAAACGTCAACTGTACCTCTTCCTAGAGATGCTGCCTGGTCTGCTGCGTTCACCAGCAACTTTGATGTGTGTTGGATGCATTCCATTGTATGTTTCAATGTACAAGTGAAAGATAAAGCTAATCTTTAGAAAACTCCTTTAAATATTGATTTATTTTAAACCATGAGCTTGTACCAAACTGCAGAAACACACTGAAGCCACTGAGCCATCTAAAGTCCAAGTAGCTGATGTGCATACTGTTCCTGATGAAATCGGTAATGATCTAAGTGAGAAAAGCCTAGGGAGAGCGAAGAAGGACGGATATTTTTGAAACTGAAGATGTTTGCCTCCACTAATTTACCAAACAGCCTCCTTAGAATACGAGCTATGTATCGCTTGAATGACCTAGGGATCATTAAGTGAGTTCTTACAGGGACAAGATGTTAATCTTGCAGAGCAGACTCAATGGGCCAAATGGCCTACTTCTGCTCCTATATGTTATGGTCTTAATAATTGTGTTTCTTCCAGGCACTGAATCTGAAGCATTGTCTTCTTTCCCACATCCTCCTGCTTCAAAGCAAGCTTCAATTAGCCAGATCAATGAGAGGCCATCTCCTTCCAAGATCCAAAGGTCCAAGCCCATTAGAGGTCCTTATACAGGTAAATGACTACAAGTTTTAACTCAGGTGGATTAAATAATGAAGAGCCCAGATGAAGTGTATAGGAATTTCATATTCCTGCGACTGAGTAGTCAAACACCACACCAGAATGTGACGAGGAATCATTTTCTCACCCGGAGCTGGTGCAGGAGCAATGGAGACAGAACCCCCGGCGTGAAACATGCTTGTCATGTGGATGAAGAACTGTCACCTACTGGTTTACATTCCCAGTGCTGGAAGTAAGATTAGGCTGGGAAGTCTCTGGACTCTCCCCAATCCTTATGTAAATGGTCCACATTTCTATCATTCTAGTTTTGTTGGATATTAAAGAATAATTTTTACCAAGGGGTTAACTTAATTAAATGCATCCTACCAATAGCAGAAGAGAGTGCAGGCTTCACTGATTCTGCCCTTGTTCTGCTTTGCCTGGTGAGAATAGAGACCCTCACTCCTTTCAGTGCCGAGGGCTGGTTCCCACTGTCCCACAAGTAACAGCCAGGATCTGGACGAGATGACGAGATCCATCATCAAACTGCCTTTCATCCTTTGCACGCACTTATCGATCTGAAGGAAAATAATTGCTGCTTATGTGGTATTCGCTCTGCAGCCTCAGTTGGATGACATGTTTCAAGTTCTCTCCCTGCTCTATTCTTACTCACCTATTCTAATCTCACCAGTCCAGGACAGACTGGCTCCTGCATCAATACTGATCACAATCTCAGGACATTAGGCTGCAGCTTGGGACTAAAGGATTGTATGTCTTTACCAGGCAGGAGCTTGTCTGAGGCAGCAACAGTCAGATGCTCCAAGTTAGGTAAAGTTAAGAAATTGGGGAGTGTCCCTTCAGGTTTCACAGGGAGAGATGTGGCCTTTCCTGCCTTGGATTTTACCATAAGACCATAAGACATAGGAGCAGAATTAAGTAGGCCATTTGGCCCATCGAATCTGCTCTGCCTTTCAATCATGGCAGATCCTTTTTTTCCCCTCCTCATCCCCACTCCCCAGCCTTCTCCCCGTAACCTTTGATGCCGTGTTCAATCAAGAACTCACCAAGCTCTGCCTTAAATACACCCAATGATCTGGCCTCCACAAATTCACCACCCTCTAGCTAAAGAAATTTCCCTGCTTCTCTGTTTTAAGGGAACACCCCTCTATCCAGAGGCTGTGCCCTCTTGTCCTAGGCTCCCCCACCATGGGAAACACCCTTTCCATATCTACTTTGTCTAGGCCTTTCAACATTCAAAAGGTCTCAATGAGATCCCCCTTCATCCTTCTAAATCCCAGCAAGTACAGACCCAGAGCTATCAGACAGTCCTCGTATGATAACCCTTTCATTCCTGGAATCATCCTTGTGAACCTCCTCTGGACCATCTCCAATGCCAGCACATCTTTTCTAAGATGAAGGGCCCAAAACTGTTCACAATACTCATGGTGAGGCTCCACCAGTGCCTTATAAGCCTCAGCATCACATCCCTGCTGTTGTATTCTAGACCTCATGAAATGAATACTAACATTGCATTTGCCTTCCTCATCACCAATTCTACCTGCAAGTTAACCTTTAGGATGTTCTGCACAAGGACTCCCAGTACCTTTGCATCACAGATAACTGGATTTTTTTTTTCCTGTTCAGAAAATAGTCTGCACATTTATTTCTTCTGCCAAAGAAGTGCATGACCATGCATTTTCCAACATTGTATTTCATTTGCCGCTTGCTTGCCCATTCTCCAAATCTGTCTATCTGTCTAAGCCCTTCTGCAGCCTACCTGTTTCCTCAAGACTACCAGCCTTCCACCAATCAGAACATCATGTTGATAGCTGACACTGCCCTTGAAGCCAAAACACATGCATGTGGGCAGGTTACCTGGAGTGAGTAAAGGCTGATCAGTGGAAATATTTTTCTTCCAGGCACAGATTACAGTTTCTTTGTATCACAGAACCACAGACTGGAATGTGGAAATCTATACTGCCCCTCCCGTAACAGATCTCCAACAAAGGTGGTCGGTGAGTTTGGTTTTCAAGCATGTTGCTTATTTTCAGTTCTGAGGATGTCCACTAAAACTAAGGCATTGAAGAAAGCCTCGCTGAGGATGAAGCCAAGAGGCTTCCCATGATGGGAAGTGTCTGGCATTTACAGAAATAAGGAAGGGGAAGAAAGAGGAGAAATCACTCCATTCCGTGTTCCTTCCTTCAGTGTCTGCACCCCTGTATCTGCATTTCCTGTTCCCCATTTCTCCACGTCCCCCAGCGTCTGCACCCCTGTGTCTGCATTCCCTGTTTCCCGCTTCTCCACGTCCCCCAGCGTCTGCACCCCTGCGTCTGCATTTCCTGTTCCCCGCTTCTCCACGTCCCCCAGCGTCTGCACCCCTGCGTCTGCATTTCCTGTTCCCCGCTTCTCCACGTCCCCCAGCGTCTGCACCCCTGCGTCTGCATTTCCTGTTCCCCGCTTCTCCACGTCCCCCAGCGTCTGCACCCCTGCGTCTGCATTTCCTGTTCCCCGCTTCTCCACGTCCCCCAGCGTCTGCACCCCTGCGTCTGCATTTCCTGTTCCCCGCTTCTCCACGTCCCCCAGCGTCTGCACCCCTGCGTCTGCATTTCCTGTTCCCCGCTTCTCCACGTCCCCCAGCGTCTGCACCCCTGCGTCTGCATTTCCTGTTCCCCGCTTCTCCACGTCCCCCAGCGTCTGCACCCCTGCGTCTGCATTTCTTGTTCCCCGTTGCTTCACGTCCCCCAGTGTCTGCATTTCCTGTTCCCCGTTTTCCACGTCCCCCAGTGTCTGCACCCCTGCGTCTGCATTTCCTGTTCCCCGTTTCTCCACGTCTCCCAGTGTCTGCACCCCTGTGTCTGCATTTCCTGTTCCCCGTTTCTCCACGTCCCCCAGTGTCTGCACCCCTGTGTCTGCATTTCCTGTTCCCCGTTTCTCCACGTTCCCCAGTGTCTGCACCCCTGTGTCTGCATTTCCTGTTCCCCGCTTCTCCACGTCCCCCAGTGTCTGCACCCCTGTATCTGCATTTCCTGTTCCCCGCTTCTCCACGTCCCCCAGTGTCTGCACCCCTGTGTGACCTGCTTCTCCACGTCCCCCAGTGTCTGCACCCCTGTGTCTGCATTTCTTGTTTCCCGTTTCTCCACATCTCCCAGTGTCTGCACCCCTGTATCTGCAATTCCTGTTCCCCGTTTCTCCACGCCCCCCAGTGTCTGCACCCCTGTATCTGCATTTCTTGTTCCCCGTTTCTCCACGTCCCCCAGTGTCTGCAGCCCTGTGTCTGCATTTCCTGTTCCCCGTTTCTCCACATCCCCCAGTGTCTTCACCCCTGTGTCTGCATTTCCTGTTCCCCGTTTCTCCACGTCCCCCAGTGTCTGCAGCCCTGTGTCTGCATTTCCTGTTCCCCGTTTCTCCACGTCCCCCAGTGTCTGCAGCCCTGTGTCTGCATTTCCTGTTCCCCGTTTCTCCACGTCCCCCAGTGTCTGCACCCCGTGTCTGCATTTCCTGTTCTCCGCTTCTCCACATCCCCCAGTGTCTGCACCCCTGTGTCTGCATTTCCTGTTCCCCGCTTCTCCACGTCCCCCAGTGTCTGCATTTCCTGTTCCCTGCTTCTCTACGTCCCCCAGTGTCTGCACCCCTCTGTCTGCATTTCCTGTTCCCCGCTTCTCCACGTCCCCCAGTGTCTGCACCCCTGTGTCTGCATTTCCTGTTCCCTGCTTCTCCACGTCCCCCAGTGTCTGCATTTCCTGTTCCCTGCTTCTCTACGTCCCCCAGTGTCTGCACCCCTCTGTCTGCATTTCCTGTTCCCCGCTTCTCCACGTCCCCCAGTCTCTGCACCCCTGTGTCTGCATTTCTTGTTCCCCGTTTCTCCACGTCCCCCAGTGTCTTGCAGAATTGGACCATAGTCATAGTCATTGTCATAGTCATACTTTATTGGTCCTGGGGGAAATTGGTTTTCGTTACAGTTGCACCATAAATAATTAAATAGAAATAAAACCATAAATAGTTAAATAGTAATATGTAAATTATGCCAGGAAATAAGTCCAGGACCAGCCTATTGGCTCAGGGTGTCATCAGAACCGAATGAGGTAAATTAAGAATATGAAGATGTTTCGGTCAGAAATGGACTCATGGGAAAGTGTTAATTTATTATTGAGCATTTTTGTCATATTGACTACCCAGTAGCTAGTGAGTCTTTGCCTGATCTCTGGCAGATGGTCCATTGAGGATGGCAGACCCCCTCACCAGCAACCCCAGAAGCAAACCTTGTCCTGCCTGTAAAGGATTGGGAATGTACGATGAGCATGGATCTGCTGGGAAACCAAAACATTGTGAGTAGATTCCAGATTCTGACAACGTCTGTTTTGGAATAGGGCTTTGGTACATATTAAAAGTTCTCCTTTTCTGAATTAGAGTTCAAATACCACACATTCTCAACTGAGAAATCAAAACAGCACTGAATTTATTATATTTTGTACATTATCAGCATTATTCTTGTTCTTACTTGAATTTAGTTTATCAGACAGAACCCAGTTTTGTTTCCTCAGCACTGTCCATGGACTGAGTTTAAAGTCCAAAAATACTAGCCTTGCCAACCACATGCATATCTGCAAAACTTAACACAACTTTTAAAATACAGTGTTGGTTCCTTATATGGGTAATTGGATCTTTACATCTCTACCGTCCAATTGCCCCCCACAGATGCTGCCTGACCCTCTGAGTTCCTCCAGCATTTGCTTTCTGCTCCAGGTTCCAGCATCTGTCATCTCTTGTGTTCCACAAAATGAACTCTTAATCTCCCAATCTACCTCATCATAGCCTTTGCACCTCAATGTCTACCTGAGCTGTACTTTCTCTGTAACTGTAACACTTCATTCTGTTCTCCTTTTTACTTCATCACTATGAAATGATCTGTCTGCAGACTCAAACACAAGCTGTTCATTCTATCTCCATACATGTGACATAATAACCTATGTCTGAAATTAACTGTGTTTGTCAGCTTGGCATTTGTTAAATTGAATTCAGACAACTTATTATATTCTGAGATGTAGATTTAGAGAACAGCAGCCAAGCTGGGCTAATCTGTGCTGACCGGAGATGTGACAGGTTCACCTGTATTAAACATTTGGAAAGCAGCGCCCAAGCCAGGGGATTGTGTTTGGCTAATCTGTGCTGACCTGAGCTGTGATCAGTTCACCCGGTATTAAACACTTAAAGAAGCTGATGAAGGCAAGGCAGTGAACATTGTCTACACTGTTTTTAGCAAGGCATTTGACAAGATCTCGCATGGGAGGTTGGCCAAGGTTAAGTCGCTTGGCATTCAAGACAAGGTAGTAAATTGGATTAGACGTTGGCTTTGTGGGAGAAGCCAGAGAATGGTGGTAGATAGTTGCCTCTCTGGACGCCTGTGACTAGTGGAGTGCCACAGGGATCGGTGCTGGGTCTGATGTTGTTTGTCATCTATATCAATGATCTAGATGATAACATGATTAACTGGATCAGCAAATTTGCAGATGACAGCAAGATTGGAGGTGTAGGGGACAGTGAGGAAGGCTATCATGGCTTGCAGTGGGATCTGGATCAGTTGGAAAAATGAACAGAAAAATGGGCTGAAAAATGGCAGATGGAATTTAATGTGGATAAACATGAAGCATTGCACTCGGTAGGACCAAACAGGGTGGGTCTAACACAGTGAACGATATGGCACTGAGGTGTGCAGTAGAACAAATAAATCCATAATTCATTGAAAGTGGTGTCCCAGGTAGATAGGGTTGAGAAGAAAGCTTTTGGCACATTGCCCTTCAAAAATCAATGTACTGAGTACCAGAGATGGGATGTTATGTTAAAGTTGTATAAAGCATTGGTGAAGCCTAATTTGGAGTATTGCATGCAGTTTTGGTCACCTACTGTACCTACAGGAAAATTGTAAGTAAAGCTGCAAGAGTACAAAGAAAATTTACAAGGATGTTGCTGGGTCTGGAAGGCCTGAGTTATAAGGAAAGATCGAATAGGTTCAGACTTTATTCCTTGGAACATAGAAGATTGAGAAGTGATTTGATAGGGATATACAAAATTATGAGGGTATAGATAGGGTAAATGCAAGCAGGTGTTTTCCACTGAGGTTGGGTCGGACTACAACCAGAGGTCATGGGTTAAGGGTGAAAGGTGAAAAGTTTAAGGGGAACATGAGGGGAAATGTCTTCACTCAGAGGGTTGTGAAAGTATGGAATGAGCTGCCAGCACAAGTGGTCCATGCAAGCTTGATTTTAATGCTTAAGAGAAGTTTAGTTAGGTATGTGGATGGTGAGGACATGGAGGGCTATGGACAGGGTGCAGATAGATGGGAGTAGGCAGTTTAAGTGGTCTGGCATGGACTAGACGGGCCAAAGGGCTTGTTTATGTGCTGTACTTTTCTATGACTCTTATGTTGCTTCTAACAGTGTCCAAGCCGGGTGAATGTGTTTGCCTAGTCTGTGGTGATCTGAGCTGTGATATGTTCATCCTCTATGTTTTAAATTATAAAAGAATGAATCATTAAATTGTTAAATCACATAATCAAATCCTTCCCCTGGCCTCTCTACGCTCACAATATCACTTAAATGAAGAAGAGCCTCCTATCGGCAGGTGGTTGTTACTGTCTGATTGGAACAAACTGAGCAATTTTATGCTGTAAACAAGAAGTGGTACACCTTTTGTTCTGCATCTAACAGGTAACCTATTCAGTAATATTTTATAAATGATCATTTTTGGTAATGCCAATATCACAGTCATCCAATTTTGAAAATAAAAGCCCCTGAATATATGAGCGCATGCAAAAGGGGGTGGGTGTAGGCCCTTCCCCTAACGGTGTGTCATGACTCAGTATTAACTTGGTGAATGATTACATCATTGCCATGTAGGATGGAGGACTGTAAACACCAGGTTTGATTAAAGGTTTTCCTGTGGATGGGAATCAGTCCGAGCTTCTTTCCTCGGTTTCTACTCTTGTGTTTATTGACAGTTACTAAAGATGAGAGAAGATCATCTGAGGGGCATAAAGGCCGGGGGCAGCGAACAGTTCAAACAGCGGAGTCTCCTGTCGCCACTGGCTATGTTCCACCACCATATTACGTGCCTGGTGCTTCACAAGTGTAGTGAGTATAATGCAGAGCAATTGCCCATAAATCCATCCCAACTTCGCCAAATTTCACAACTGGATCAACTTCGTCAAACTTCACAATGGAATACAGTGCAGCTCCTTCACTTCATTCTCCCTTTGGTTAGTGTAAAACTAAACCAACCCCTTTCCCTGGTTTCCCCATTCATTCTTACTAAAACATCAAACACTACAGCATAGAACAGGCCCTTCAGTCCATGATGTAGTGCCAAACTATATAAACCATTCTATCCTCAGTCTAACCCTTCCCTCTGATATGGAACACTACAGAACATTACAGATTGCAGCAAACTATAAAACCATTCCACCATCAATCTAACCCTTACCTTTGATATAACCCTCCTTTTTTTTTCAATCCGTACAAACCTCTAAATGGCCCCAATGTATTTGCCTCTACCACCACCCCTGGTAGGGTGTTCATGCACCCACCACTCTGTGTGAAACTCCTATCTCTGACATCCCCCCCATACTTTCCGACAATCACCTTAATCAGATGTCTCTGATATTGGCCATTGTCGCCAAGGAAAATGGGTCTGGCTGTCCATTCTACCTATTGCCTCTCACCACTCCTCCCTTTCAGAGTTGTTGGGCAGCAACAAAGACTGTTTGACAGGATTCACCTTCCCCTCTTACACTCACCTGTACTGGCCCCGGCGAGACCCGAGTCACTGCGCCCTGCGTGTTCCTAGTGTGTGTGCGGGACTCCCGTGTTTTAACTTTTTCTGTGCTGGACTTCCTATTGATGCAAATTTAATAAATGCTGTCACAGTGTCTGGATGTGTTATTAAGTCTTGGTCTGTTGTTCTGTTAGTTTCTGTGCCCCAGCTTGGACATATGTGTCACCAACACAGTCCCACATCTACTACCCGTTGGGATATAAGGAACTGCGCTCAAGGCCAAACCCTGGAGCCAAAAGGTCCAAAAGCCATCGTAAGCCATTGTCAGCACTCAGTGACAGCCCAGACGCTAGCGATGAAGCATTCATGGTACACAGACTGTTCATTCTACACTTTCAATTACAGTATTTGTTAATGAAATTTTAAAAGATTAGCTTTACTTGTCACACGTACTTTGAAACATACAGTGAAATGCATCATTTACATCAAGTTGAATTGCGAGGATTGTGTTTAGCAGCCCAGATGTGTCGCCATGCTTCTGACACCAACATAACATGCCCACGTCACACTAACCCTAACCCATACATCTTTGGAATGTGTGAGGAAACCCACACTGTCATGGGGAGAACGTATAAACACCTTATAGAGAGTGGTGAGAATCGAACCCTAATCAGCCACCATTGGCATTGTAGAGTGATTCTGCTAACCGCCGTGCTATCGTACCGCTTGATTCTAACCCTAACTTTGGGAAGACCAGGTGTTCCAGGAGTTTCCCTGCTTTCAAAGCTGGACTCATTCAGTGAAGTTAGGGCGGGTTAGAGGAGAGAGGCTGTGCTCAGTGTTGAAGTTCTGCTGGGACCAGTGTTGGGAACAGGCTGCTGAATCACATGATAATGTGAGATCAACTGATCACATGACCATAAGACATAGGAGTAGAATTAGGCCATTTGGCCCATCGAGTCTGCTTCGCCATTCAATCATGGTTGATCCTTTTTTCCCCCTTCTCAGCCCCACTTCTGGTCTTCTTCCTGTAACCTTTGATGCCATGTCCAATCAAGAACCTATCAAGCTCTGCCTTAAATACACTCAACGACCTGGCCTCCACAGCTGCCTGTGGTAATAAATTCCACAAATTCATCACCCCCTGGCTAAAGAAATTTCTCTGCATCTCTGTTTTAAATGGATGCTCCTCTATCCTCTTGTCCTAGACCCCCCCACCATGGGAAACATCCTTTCAACATCTACTCTGTCTATGCTTTTCAACATTTGAAAAGTTTCATTAAGAATTCCGCTCATCCTTCTAAATTCCAGCGAGTACAGATGCAGAGCTATCAAATGTTCCTTGTATGATAACCCTTTCATTCATGGAATCATCCTTGTGAATCTCCTCTGAACCCTCTCCAATGTCAACACATCTTTTCTAAGATGAGGAGCCCAGAACTGTTCACAATACTCAAGGTGAGGCCTCACCAGTGCCTTATAAAGCCTCAGCATCACATCCCTGCTCTTGTATTCTAGACCTCTTGAAATGAATGCTAACATTGCATTAGCCTTCCTCACCACTGACTCTACCTGCAAGGTAACATTTAGGGTGTTCTGCACAAGGACTTCCTAGTCCCTTTGCATCTCTGGTTTTTGGATTTTCTCTCCATTTAGAAAATAGTCTGCACATTTATTTCTCCTGCCAAAGAAGTGCATGACCATGCATTTTCCAACATTATATTTCATTTGCCACTTTCTTGCACAGTCTCCTAATATGTCTAAGTCCTTCAGCAGCCTACCTGTTTCCTCAACACTGCCTGCCCCTCCACCAATCTTTGTATCATCTGTAAACTTGGCAACAAAGCATCTATTTCATCATCTAAATCATTGCATAAAAAGAAGCGGTCCCAACACCGACCCCTGTGGCACACCACTAGTGAATAGCAGCCAACCAGAAAGGGATTCTTTTATTCCCACTCGCTGCCTCCTACCAATCAGCCAATGCTCCAACCGTGCTAATAAATTTCCTGTAATACCATGGGCTCTTAACTTGGGAAGCAGCCTTCCATTAACATCATTGCTTTTACCTTTTAAAGACTGTTCCAAGCAGCTGAGTTTCCCTATTTGGTGCGTTACAGGTCATGGGCTTTCCAACCAATCTAATATTTATTGCCACTTCCTATTTAGTCCCACTCACTTCCAGTGAGTCTTATCTTCAGTGGTTTGTAAGTTGATGGAGAAGATCCTGAGAGGCAGGATTTATGAACATTTGGAGAGGCATAATATGATTAGGAATAGTCAGCATGTCTTTGTCAAAGGCAGGTCATGCCTTACAAGCCTGACTGAATTTTTTGAGGATGTGACTAAACACATTGATGAAGGTGGAGCTGTAGATGTAGTGTATATGGATTTCAGCAAGGCATTTGATAAGGTACCCCATGCAAGGCTTATTGAGAAAATAAGGAGGCATGGATCCAAGGGGACACTGCTCTGTGGATCCAGAACTGGCTTGCCCACAGAAGACAAAGAGTGGTTGTAGATGGGTCATATTCTGCATGGAGGTCGGTCACCAGTGGTGTGCCTCAGGGATCTGTTCTGGGACCCCTACTCTTCATGACTTTTATAAATGACCTGGATGAAGAAGTGGAGGATGGGTTAGTAAATTTGCTGATGACACAAAGGTTGGAGGTGTTGTGGATAGTTTGGAAGGCCGTCAGGGGTTACAGCAGGACATTGATAGGATGCAAAACTGGGCTGAGAAGTGGCGGATGAAGTTCAACCCAGGTAAGTGTGAGGTGGTTCATTTTGGTAGGTCAAATATGATGGCAGAGTATAATATCAATGGTAAGACTCTTGGCAGTGTTGAGGATCAGAGGGATCTTGGGGTCCGAGTCCACAGGACACTCAAAGCAGCTGTGCAGGTTGACTCTGTGGTTAAGAAAGCATACAGTGCATTGGCCTTCATCAGTTGTGGGATTGAGATTAGGAGCCGAGAGGTAATGTTGCAGCTATATAGGACCCTGGTCAGACCTCACTTGGAGTACTGTGCTCAGTTCTAGTCGCCTCACTACAGGAAAGATGTGGAAGCCATAGAAAGGGTGCAGAGGAGATTTACAAGGATGTTGCCTGGATTGGGGAGCATGCCTTATGAGTGAACTCGGCCTTTTCTCCTTGGAGCGACTGAGGATGAGAGGTGACCTGATAGAGGTGTATAAGATGATGAGAGGCATTGATCATGTGAATAGTCAGAAGCTTTTTCCCAGGGCTGAAATGGCTAGCATGAGAGAGCACAGTTTTAAGGTGCTTGGAAGTAGGTACGGAGGAGATGTCAGGGGTAAGTTTATTGCACAGAGAGTGGTGAATGCGTGGAACGGGCTGCTGGCGGCAGTGGTAGAGGCGGATACAATAGGGTCTTTACTCCTGGAGCTCAGAAAAATAGAGGGCTATGGGTAAGCCTAGGTACTTTCTCAGGTAAGGACATGTTCGGCACAGCTTTGTGGGCTGAAGGGCCTGTATTGTGCTGTAGGTTTTCTATGTTTCTATGTTAATATTTTGCTGTGAAAATTCCGCTGAGCCACCTCATTTGCTTGTGGTTCCTGGAAAGCCAAGGGCCGGGATGGAGGGGCGAGATTATGTGGAGACTAATGTGAAGCTACAAAGGAACAAGAAAAAGACAGGAGATGGAAAGAATATGGAAGGGAAAGAGAGGAGAGATGTAGAAGGAATATATGGTGGATGATTCATTAGCAAAAATGAGTC
This sequence comes from Mobula hypostoma, assembly GCF_963921235.1. Classification (NCBI taxonomy): domain Eukaryota; kingdom Metazoa; phylum Chordata; class Chondrichthyes; order Myliobatiformes; family Myliobatidae; genus Mobula; species Mobula hypostoma. The sequence goes on along the minus strand of NC_086117.1, from coordinate 857,313 downwards.
CATGGCGAGATCAACCATGATGTTATTGAATAGCGGAGCAGGCTCGACGGGCCAGATGGCCGACTCCTGCTCCTATTTTGTGTGTTCTTATGGAAGGGAAGGAGTGGAGAGATGTAGAAGGAATGACTGTGGAAGGGAGCGAGAGGGGACATCCATAGCCCAGGGCAAGTGAGGACAGGACTGTGAAGGAGGGAAGAGCTAAAATGGCTTACCAGATGAAGTGATGATTGAATGTCTTGGTGACACCGCTGGTACTGACACAGGCAGTGGAATCCTAAAAAAAATTAAATCCCAGGCACCCTGTGTCAGTCTGCACACCTGGAGATTTAGACACCTGGTTTCAGCCTGCACATCTGGAGATTTACACACTCAGTGTCACTATGACACCAGGAGATTTAGACACCCGGTGTCAGTCTGCACACCAGGAGATTTAGACACCTAGTGTCAGTAAGACACCAGGAGATTTATACACCCAGTGTCAGTAAGACACCAGGAGATTTAGACACCCGGTTTCAGCCTGCACATCAGGAGATTTACACACCCAGTGTCAGTCTGCACACCAGCAGATTTAGACACCCAGTGTCAGTAAGACACCAGCAGATTTAGACACCCAGTGTCAGTAAGACACCAGGAGATTTAGACACCCGGTGTCAGTAAGACACCAGGAGATTTAGACACCCGGTGTTAGTCTGCACACCTGGAGATTTACACACCCAGTGTCAGTAAGACACCAGGAGATTTAGACACCCGGTGTCAGTAAGACACCAGGAGATTTAGACACCCGATGTCAGTCTGCACACCTGGAGATTTACACACCCAGTGTCTGGCTCCATCTGGAGTCTGTGCACCTAAATTCTACCTAAAATGTTTCTGGAGCAAGGATCCAAAGAGTTTCTGTTCAGAAAGATGGATAAAGAGCAATCTTTGATGTAGAATTAATTGAAATCCTTGCTCATTGTCTCTCTGAAGGTGTTGGACCTCAATAGCTCCCTGGACCAGTTTATCAAGGCTGCAAAGAGCATGAAATGGACAACACTGAAGATGGTGAAGTCACTCACAACTGATCTTCGTAAGGTCAAGACCAGCTGACAAAGCTCCCTCCTGAACACACTTTTGCTTCATTCATTGTGTTTCTTCTCATTGTTTAGCTGAAGGTCATCACCAACACCATTTCTGATTTTCTTCTTTAATTTTGGGATATTAGTCATAAGCTCATCTCCAAATCAAATGGGTATGTCTGTCTGTAGTCATAATTCAATGGGAAAAATTAATGACCATAAATCTGCCTTTGGACAGTGCAGTGGTTATGAGCAATTCAGGCAGACAGTGTTAAACAGCATTGTGACTTCCAATTCACAGTTAATGTGATGATGTGGTACCCTGAGCTGAGTGAATCACCAGTCAGAGATGGGAAACTTACACATGTGTCATCGAGATTGTGACTCTGACAAGCAAGATTGCAATGTCTCCTCAAACTATGGGCTGTTATTCACCAACTTCATGTCTCTTTTTCACATTGTCCCATGATTAGTCACTAAGCTTTTGGTTATAAAGTTAGCCTAGTCCTTCTTGTGCCATGAATTTCTTAGCTGAAATCCATTATAAACAATCTCCTGTCTGAGGGCAAACCAAAGGAGAGCCAAGGTCACCCATGCTGTTCCAGATTGCCAAAATGCTTTACTTCAGTAATTGCAGTGTGCCTGCAATTATTCATTATCGTGCATTTGTATTGTGGATGTCAGCCATTATCAATATGAGCAAAGCATCTGTGTGCAGTCAGTCACAGAGGTCTCCAGTGTGACCCCAAGAGGGTCAACAGAGATTTAAAATTATGTTATTGCCTGGTTCATGTTTTCAGATTGTTCAGACTTTCACAGTTTTAAGTAATAGAATTTGGGATATAGTATTTTTACCTCAAGTGCCAGCTAAGTATATTGGATAGAATTGAGGTTGTTAGCTTTTTAAGAATCCTCCATAGGAAAGCAAATTTGCACTGAAACTTTGATGTAGCTTGTATCCTGGCACTTGAATTATTATTTACGGTGCCTCATACTCTGTGACTTGTTACCCATGTTACACAACTCTGTGTAACAGCTTAATTAGATATTAAACTCAGGGAATTGTAGCTTTCAAATTAACAAAGACTTGATTCCTTCCAGTCTGACACCAAAGCAGATCATCTGTTTTTAAAGATTAGGTTATTCTAGATACATGGTGAATTTTGTTCAAAACTCCATATAAGTTGAGACCAAAATACTATGCTGAGACTCAAAGTGGTCCACACAGACTGGGGAAGCTCTTAAAATGTCCTCAGTTGGTGCTTCCTTGTCAGTGTCTTGGGATTGCTGATTTACTGGGACCAACAGTTTGCAGATGAAGAAGCAATCAGTGCCCTCAGATCTGAATGGAACCAATCTCTCTTGGGTTCGATTTATTTACCACTTTTCTGCCTCACCTGCAGGAAACCAGTGAAAATGCAGTCAACTTCTGACTTACATGAACTTCATGTAACTTGACTAGACTTGGAAGTGGCATGACAATGGCATAAATGTCAAAGTATCTTTGCTGTGCCTGAACCAATCCACAGAAATTTAAACAAGCAATTGATTCCAGCTGTTAAAAGTTTAGAGTTTTTGTGGCAAATAAATAGTTACACATTGTCAGATTTTATGTTGACCTTTAAAGACCAGTTTCTGGAGAGCCCTCACTGCACATAATTAAAATCAGCTGGAGGCAAACTTCAGGCGTGAACAAACCAGTGATGTTCATCACTGATTACTGAATGCACTCAGTTAAGTATGCTGTACAACTCCATGGAGTCATACTTCATAAAGATTTTGTCGAGCTTTCCTCTAGGGTTTTCAGATCTGAATGTATTTTCCAAACTTGTCACTTTACAGAAATTTGGAAAGAAGAGATCAGCACATAAAAAGTGTCTAAGAAACATTAACGTGTTCAGTGGGAATATCTATAATCTGATAAATTTGTGCCTCCTGAATAACATTCTAAAATGCCTGGAATGGAGCCTCTTTGAGCTTGGCACAGAGTATCTCAGAAGATGGTCCAATTTTGCATTGTTTCCTCCCTGTGTATTGTGTAGCTGAAACTCATTTACATTCTTCACTGAGCTCAACAGTTTAATGTTATGGATTTTAGGTGTTCATATTGTATCAATAATTCATTAATGTCCATGATTATGGTTAGGGAATGTGATCATAATCTCACAGACTTTTTTAATGAATTCTATGCATGGCTGAAACGACAGACTCGATTCAGGGAGTTGGAGACTGTGTTGTCATTTTTGTGATGTATATTGGGAATATAATCTGCGGTCTTTTAAATTATCAACAAGTGTAACTGTGGTACCTTTCTGTTGCACCTGCTGATGGGACTCAGTTTAATCACTTCTTTTGTGAACTGTACACAGAAAAAGTGAAAGCTACGACTGTGCTTCACAGTGCGAACTGAGTATTATTTAATTTATTCCTTGTATTCCAGTTACAACAAACTGAGCAGAGAATTAATTCTTACATCCTACCACAGATAGCAGTTGGGCCCACTTATTAATATGCATCACTTATTGTGCAACGGTTTCAGACATACAACAGCATTTAGAACTTAACAATCAAGAAAAGACCAGCTGATTTATCAACCTCAGCTCAACAAGGTGGCTGCAGTATCTTTCCCAGAGCGTGTCTAAGCAGTAGTAAATTCCACAGCCATCTGCAAAACTCATCGCCTGTCCACTCAGTCCAGAAGGTCACACCGATCACTCATGATCTAGAAATCCACTTTATGCTGGGCTCAGGATTAAGTTTGGTTCCTTCCTGAAAGCAACAATTGCTGCATGAATCTGATGTATTCTCCACATTTTCCCTGAACCATAAAGAGTGTTTCAATGAACCCCATATTTAATGGCAGGTAGTTTTGTACATTTTATAGGTTCTTCTATGGAGTGTTTAGTTTCTCAAAAGATGCTTTAGTTCCTTTGCTTTGAGCCCAACAGTGGTGTAAAAGAACAAATGTCTGTGTTATTACTGATATTGAAATCCTTGCACTCTGATCAGTGGTGCTCTTTTCCCCATTAAATAACATCTTGCTCCAACGAATTTTATCTTCTCTCATTAATGACAATGTTAGCACAAACTTGTTTCACTGATTCACCCTAAAATGTCAGTTAACTGTTAGATCAAAAACGTATTATTTTTTACGATGTAAACAAAAATAAATAATAATTAGTTTTGTATGAAGTGGTTTTACAAAATATTTATTATAATTTTTGTAATAAATGTGATGTGGTACAAGTTAGAAACCTAAGTTTTTACAAACAATATTTTTCTTTGGAATAAATTGATCTTCTGCAACTGGTGCTGCTTATGGTTATTTTTTTTTATCAGAAACACAAAATACTCTGTAGATGCTGGGGTCAAAGCAACACGCACAACCCACTGGAGGAACTCAGCAGGTCGGGCAGCATCCGTGGAAACGAACAGTCAACGTTTCGGACCGAGACCCTTCATCAGGACGAAGGGTCTCGGCCCAAAACGTTGACTGTTCGTTTCCACGGATGCTGCCCGACCTGCTGAGTTCCTCCAGCATGTTGTGCGTGTTATTTTTTTTTTATCAAAGATAGTTATTATTGCACTTTGCAGAATTATCCCTAAAAACAGAAAATACAGAAGATACACTTGGCAAACTTGAGGTTTATTGTGAAGCTGGTGTACATGAAGGAAATTTAAGATATTTTAATTGTTCACATCCACATTACTGGTTTGGGTGGTGGGGGGTTGGTTGAAGAGGTCCAAAGAATCCAAGATTTAGACCCAACAATGAAGCTGCAAGTTGGGTTAATGTGTGCCTCAGAGGATAAACTGCAGGCAGTGGCCTTCCCACATCTCTTGGTGGTACAGGTATACAGGTAGTAGGATTGGGGGAACTTGCTAGAGTACACCCTGAGTGAGGAACCACAGTGCTGTCTGTCCATAATAGGAAGGCAAATGCAATGTTTGTATTTATTTCGAGAGGACTAAAATATAAGAGCAAAGATGTGATGCTGAGGCTTTTTAAGGCATTGGTCATACTACACTTGGAGTATTGTGAGCAGTTTTGGGCCCCTTATCTGAGAAAGAATGTGCTGGCACGGGGGAGGGTCCACAAGACCCTCGAGAAAGGGACGGGGAATGAAAGGGTTAGCATATAAGGAGCATTTGATGGCTCTGGGCCTGTACTTACTGAAGCTTAGAAGAATGGAGGGGGATGGGGGGTCTCACTGGAACCTGTCGAATATTGAAAGGCGTAGACAGTGTATGTGCAGAGGATGTTTCCTATAGTGGAGGAGTCTAGGACCAGAGGGAACAGCTTCAGAATAGAGGAATGACCATTCAGAACAGAGATGAGGAGGAATTTATTTAGTCTGAGGAACTCATTGCCACAGACGCCTGTGGAGGTAAGCCATTGGGTCGATTTAAAGCGGAGATTGATAGGTCCTTGATTAGGCAGGGTGTCAAAGGTTAGAGAAAAAGCAGGAGAATGGGGTGCAGATGGATAATAAATCAGCCATGACCAAATGGTGAAGCAAACATGATGGGCTGAAATGCCAAATTCTTCTCCTACATGTTATGGATCTGGGGTACATCTGAAGCCACTGCATGCTGGTGTTGGAGGGAATGAAATTTCATGATGGAGGTACCAGTTAATTGATGGATTGAGGGAAATTGAGAAGATTTCCCTTCAAATGTAAATACCACCAACAACTTTTTCACCCAGAGAGTGGTGGATATATGGAATGCTCTGCCCCAGAAGGCTGTGGAGGCCAAGTCTCTGGATGCTTTCAAGAAAGAGATGGCTAGAGCTCTTAAAGATAGCGGAATCAAAGGTTATGGGGATAAGGCAGGAACTGGATACTGATTGTGGATGATCAGCCATGATCACAGTGAATGGCAGTCCTGATTTGAAGGGCCGAATGGCCTACTCCTGCACCTATTGTCTATAACAAGAATCCAGCCCTGAACTACTATCTTTCCCTTATGAGGTAAGTCATGAAAAAAAAACTGATTAAATTCCATTGACAAAGTACAAGTGCAATGGTTTATAAAGCAGGTGACTGAGTTTCCTGACATTCTACAAGGGTCACTACTGGCTTATGTCCCTGTATAGTGAAGTCATTGTTTGCAATCCACGCCTATCATATTGCTCAAGTACATGGGCATTCCGACCTCCTTTGTTGACTGGAACACTGCATCAGCTGAACTCCTCACCCTGATGCTGCCAGATTGATTTAGACACCCTGTGACCTGGTTGTAGTTAAACCTCTGAGATCCTCAGCCACTGGTGAATAAATGGAGTGCAGTCTGAGCCCCGGGCTCACTTACGATTGATAAGATGTGCACACACTGTCCCGAGCACAGAATATGTTGTACTATACTCTCTTGTACTTTAGTCAAAGAAGGAAGAAGAAATTCTGGAGAAATTTAACTTCACTCATGAAGTCAGGTGCATTTTCTGAATGTATCACAAATACAGGTACAGTCGTTATCTTGATAAGGTTCTAAAATGGATCTTGCTATAGTGGAACAATTTTTGGTGAAACACTCCCACTCCAGAAACAGGTGAATTGATTATGGGGAGCAAGGACATGGCAGACCAATTGAACAATTACTTTGGTTCTGTCTTCACCAAGGAGGACATAAATAATCTTCCAGAAATAGTAGGGGACAGAGGGTCCAGTGAGATGGAGGAACTGAGCGAAATACATATTAGTAGGGAAGTGGTGTTAGGTAAATTGAAGGGATTGAAGGCAGTTAAATCCCCAGGGCCAGATGGTCTGCATCCCAGAGTGCTTAAGGAAGTAGCCCAAGAAATAGTGGATGCATTAGTGATAATTTTTCAAAACTCATTAGATTCTGGACTAGTTCCTGAGGATTGGAGGGTGGCTAATGTAACCCCACTTTTTAAAAAAAGGAGGGAGAGAAACCTGGGAATTATAGACCGGTTAGCCTAACGTCGGTGGTGGGGAAACTGCTGGAGTCAGTTATCAAAGATGTGATAACAGCACATTTGGAAAGCGGTGAAATCATTGGACAAAGTCAGCATGGATTTGTGAAAGGAAGATCATGTCTGACGAATCTCATAGAATTTTTTGAGGATGTAACTAGTAGAGTGGATAGGGGAGAACCAGTGGATGTGGTATACCTTTTGGATTTCCAAAAGGCTTTTGACAAGGTCCCACACAGGAGATTAGTGTGCAAACTTAAAGCACACGGTCTTGGGGGTAAGGTATTGATGTGGATAGAGAATGGGTTAGCAGACAGGAAGCAAAGAGTGGGAATAAACGGGACCTTTTCAGAATGGCAGGCGGTGACTAGTGGGGTACTGCAAGGCTCAGTGCTGGGACCCCAGTTGTTTACAATATATATTAATGACTTGGATGAGGGAATTAAATGCAGCATCTCCAAGTTTGCGGATGACACGAAGCTGGGTGGCAGTGTTAGCTGTGAGGAGGATGCTAAGAGGATGCAGAGTGACTTGGATAGGTTGGGTGAGTGGGCAAATTCATGGCAGATGCAATTTAATGTGGATAAATGTGAAGTTATCCACTTTGGTGGCAAAAATAGGAAAACAGATTATTATCTGAATGGTGGCCGATTAGGAAAAGGGGAGGTGCAACGAGACCTGGGTGTCATTATACACCAGTCATTGAAAGTGGGCATGCAGGTACAGCAGGCAATGAAAAAGGCGAATGGTATGCTGGCACTTATAGCAAGAGGATTCGAGTACAGGAGCAGGGAGGTACTACTGCAGTTGTACAAGGCCTTGGTGAGACCACACCTGGAGTATTGTGTGCAGTTTTGGTCCCCTAATCTGAGGAAAGATATTCTTGCCATAGAGGGAGTACAAAGAAGGTTCACCAGATTAATTCCTGGAATGGCAGGACTTTCATATGAAGAAAGACTGGATGAACTGGGCTTGTACTCGTTGGAATTTAGAAGATTGAGGGGGGATCTGATTGAAACGTATAAAATCCTAAAGGGATTGGACAGGCTAGATGCAGGAAGATTGTTCCTGATGTTGGGGAAGTCCAGAACGAGGGGTCACAGTTTGAGGATAGAGGGGAAGCCTTTTAGGACCGAGATTAGGAAAAACTTCTTCACACAGAGAGTGGTGAATCTGTGGAATTCTCTGCCACAGGAAACAGTTGAGGCCAGTTCATTGGCGATATTTAAGAGGGAGTTAGATATGGCCCTTGTGGCTACGGGGGTCAGGGGGTATGGAGGGAAGGCTGGAGCAGGGTTCTGGGTTGGATGATCAGCCATGATCATAATAAATGGCGGTGCAGGCTCGAAGGGCCGAATGGCCTACTCCTGCACCTATTTTCTATGTTTCTATGAATCACTCATTAATATTACCACATCTCTTAATGTAGCCTTTCTTTCACTAATGTGATTAGCTATTACAGATTACACAGTTAAATTTTCTACTTCTCATCATTTCAGTGAGCCTTTACATTAAAAGAAACTCCAGAAAAGGGATTAATTTTGTTTATTTGGTGATACAACACGAGTAGGCCTTTCTGACCCTTTGAGCCACACTGCCTCAGCAACCCCTGACAAACCTGGCTAACCCTAACCTAATCTTGGGACAACTTACAGTTACCAATTAGCCCACCCGATATGTTTTTGGACTGTGGAAGGAAACCGGAGGACCCGGGGAAAACCCACGTTTTCAATGGGGAGGACATACAGAGACTCCTTACAGAACTGCACCGGAGTTGAACTCTGATGTCCAGAATGCACCAAGCTATAATAGTGTCGTGCTAACTGCCATGCTACTGTGGCTCCCAGTGATGGACATTCAACTAACTTCTGTAATTAAATAGGTTGAAGTGTTTCCTCTCATTTTCAAAATCAGAATCAGATTTATTATCATCGGTATATGCCGTGAAATTTGTTAACTTAGCAGCAGTTCTATGCAATACCTAATATAGAAGAAAGAAACAGTAATAATAATAATAAATCAATAAGTAACTCAATTAAGTATACGTATATTGAATAGATTAAGCATCATGCAAAAGACAGAAATAATATATATTAAAAATAGTGAGGAAGTGTTCAAGGGTTCAATGTCCATTTAGGAAACAGATGGCAGAGGGGAAGAAGCTGTTCCTGAATCACTGAGTGTGTGCCTTCAGGCTTCTGTACCTCCTATCAGATGGTAACAGTGAGAAAAGGGCATGCCCTGGGTACTGGGGGTCTTTAGTAATGGACGCTGCCTTTCTGAGACACTGCTCCCTGAAGATGTTCTGGTTACTTAGTAGGCTAGACCCAAGATGGAGATGACTAAATTTACAACCATCTGCAGCTTCTTTCGGTCCTGTGCAGTAGCCCCTCCATACCAGACAGTGATGCAGCCTGTCAGAATGCTCTCCATGGTACATCTATAGAAGTTTTTGAGTGTATTTGTTGACATGCCAAATCTCTTCAAACTCCTAAGTATAGTCGCTGTCTTGCCTTCTTTATTACTACTTCAATACGTTGGTACCAGGTTCGGTCCTCAGAGATCTTGACGCTCCGGAACTTGAAACTGCTCACTCTCTCCACTTCTGATCCCTCTATGAGGATTGGTATGTGTTCCTTTGTCCTACCCTTCCTGAAGTCCACAATCAGCTCTTTCATCTTACTGACACTAACTGCCAGGTTGTTGCTGCGACACCACACCACCAGTTGGCATATCTCACTCCTGTACGCCCTCTCGTCTCCATCTGAGATTCTGCCAACAATGACTGTATCATCAGCAAATTTATAGATGGTATTTAAG